>NW_007247411.1:192735-239857 GCF_000164805.1 Carlito syrichta
TGCACTCCAGTCTGGGCGACGGAGTGAGACTCCAACTCAAAAAAAAAAAAAAAAGTTCAGTAATATTTATTCAATAAATACACACTTTTTAAATGCCTTTCCTGAGTACATACATATATGTAAATTTCTAACATTTATTAGCTGTGTGACCTTGGGAAGACTGCTTCACCATTCTTGTTTCTTCATCTACAAAAATGAGGATAATTCTGTAACTATCTCAGTAGGTCGTTGTGAGCATTAAATGAGTACCACAAATGCAGCATAATAATATATACATACTAATGAAAGTGATTATAAAACAGACCTGAATGTGCCCGAATGACAAACTATATTTTCTGTCTTTCCTTGTAGCTAAATATTGTTACATTATTATATTATGGATAATGAGATGTACATTGAAATTGTTGAGCGGGTTATCTGGGAAGATGCCTCTCAGAAAAGGAGGCATCTTTTTCACTTTCTTCTTACGGCTGCTTAGAATGTGGTTGTAATGAATGACCATCTAGCTGCTATCACATTTCTTGAGTTGAAGTGGAGACCGGAAACCATGCATGGTGGAGTGAAAAATAGAAAATCCCAGATGAATCACTGGAACTGCTACACTAACCCAGGACTATCAGACTTCAGACTTCATTTCTTTAGGAGAATAAACTTTTACTTGCTTATACCACTGAAGTATTTGGAACTAGCTCATGTTGCTATTTGACTTATTTTTCCAAGTTGAGAATCTATTTGTGTGTGTGTGTGTATGTGTGTGTGTGTGTGTGTGTGTGTGTGTGTGTATGGGCGCCTACAAGAATGTGTATATGTTATATCATCATGGTGACGATTTTCATAGCAACACTTTTATGCCAAGTTCTCTGCTGAATGAAATGCAACATATCAGATGGCAAAGAGTAATGTATATCTAGACATCTTTTTATTGTATTCTTGATATATTATTTTATTTATTTATTCTAGAATTCTTGCTGAGAAATTATTAAATACTAGGCTCTGTCTAAGCACTGAGGCTCAAAGACCAAATCTTTGCCCCATCCTTGAGGATGTCATATCTTAAAGACAAAAACAGTACAACTAATTAATTGCAGTCTAACGCAACTCATGTAACGAAAGCACTATAATAGACTGGGCATAGTGGCTAATACCTGTAATACTAGCTCATGCTGCCTAAACCCTCAGGGAGGCTGAAGTGGAGGATTGTTTGAGCCCAGGATTTAAGACCAGCCTAGGCAACACAGCAAGACTTCATCTCTAAAAAAATAAAAATAAAAAAGCCAGTTGGACATGGTGTTGTGTGCTTGTAGTCCTGGATCCTTGAGAGGCTGAGATGGAAGGACTAGCTGAGCATGGGAAGTCAAGGCTATGGTGAGTGACGCTCTAGCCTGGGCAATGGAGTGAGACTCCAACTCTGAGGAAGAAAGGAAGAAAAAGAGAGAGAGAGAGAGAAGAAGAAGAAGAGGAGGAAGAGGAGGAGTAGGAGGAGGAGGAGGAAGAGGAGGAGGAGGAGGAGGAGGAGAAGGAGGAGGAAGAAGAAGAAGAAGAAGAAGGAGAAGAAGAAGGAGAAGAAGAAGGAGAAGAAGAAGGAGAAGAAGAAGGAGAAGAAGAAGGGAAAGAAGGAAGGAAGAAAGGAAGGGAGACTATAACAGGGCACCTTGGTAATGTACAGAATGAAAGCATTTGCCCTCGGAGATAGGACTGAAACTGAGAAACAACATTCCAAAGCAGAGGTCGAGGAGTGACAGGAACCCAGAGTATCCAGAGAACTTTAAAGAATTCAGTGGAGCTAGAACGTGAGATGAAAATGTTTGAGGGATGAGACCAGAGGGGTGAGTATCAGTTGAGGACAATGAAGGATAAGGATTTTAAATGTTGCTATGGTATGTGAAGGCAGTGCAAGATTCTACAGAGAAAAAGGAAGAAATGGTTTGATCAAATTGATCGAATTTACATTTCAGAGAGATCAGTTTCGTAGTAATGTAGAGGAAAGATTGGAGGCAGACTTGATGGGAAGAAGAGATCAGTTTAAAAAGAACTGCAAGAACTTAAGAGAACGAGGACGAGGGAAATAGAAGTAAGAATTGAGTGGAGGGAATGGACAAAGAGGACTGTAGGATGTGGCATATACAGGGCTTGGTGAAAGATTTTATTTGTGGCAAGGTGGCTGGATCTCTTGTGTGGATAAATGGTGCCCTTGACCAAGATGGAGAAGGCAAAAGAAGTTCCAATTTGCGTGACTAGGTAGGGAGAGAAAATTCAGTCTTCTGCCTCAAGAAAGAAACCACAACAAAATAAAATTCCTTGCCATATTGTCTCTCCTTCCCTATTTATTTATCATCCTTAATGTTTTTTATTTATTTGGTGATTTAAAAAGGAAGACCCAAGCAAAGTCCAAAGATAGGTTAATATCCACTGCAGGGAATAATAATAGATGCATTAATGAACTAACAGTTGTGTACAAGTCAAACAAGCACACTGTTTGTTAGTGGAAGAATTATAAGCTTATTCTAGGTCATTCATGTCTATTACTCAGTTAAATTGTGTTTATATTCTGTAAACCCTTAATTTTTCACCAGAGGAAGAAAGGTTCAACCCACATTTCTACTGGAAACTCCCCAAGAAGACTTAGGGCATGACTTAAACAAATTAAAAATTGAAATTAAGCATAAACAGTGGATTAGTTAGTGAATTTATTACTTGACATTTAAAGCTTTGGTTATTAGCCAGAATTAAGTCTTTAGTGACATAATTGGCTTCTTGGTTTGGTGGATTTTAACACAACTGCTTTTATTTTGTGTGTGTGTGTGTGTGTGTGTGTGTGTGTGTGTGTGTGTGTGTGTGTGCTCTTTTTATAACTTCATTGGAGAGAAGAACTTTCTCTTTCTACTCTTCCAAAAAAGTTACCTAACAACTTCCTCTGAGTTTCAAAAAATTCCAGTCATTGAAACCATGCAATGTATGATTTCGAATATTATAGGTTTGCCTACGTACATTAGCATCAATGGAAGCATCTATTGTCTTTGAGCCACATTTAGAGAAAAGTGCATGTCTTTGTAACTATTCATCAAGTAGATATTGATAACTTCTTGCTCTTTCAAATTTTACATAGATAGATCTTAATCAAATCATTTGGAAACATCCGTTAAGTTAGCACAAAAGTATGAAGTAGGCAGGTATACCACCATAAGCCTAGAAAGCTCAATTGCACAGTGAAATATGTTCCTGTAAATATAACTCCAGAGAAGGTTGTTACTTTGCTTTAGTTTCACAGCACTTTGTTCACTGAACTAATACAAATGATCATACAACATTCTGTCAGTTATTACACAAAGAGGTTTACAACATGCACATTTGTATTTTTTCATTAACTTCCATAGCTTCTCAGCTTTCTCCAAAAGCAAGTTTTCAATTTCCTTTGTGTGTGAAAGTGTTCTGCTTACTGAATTAAAGGTTTTAGATTCAACAGGTTAAACTACAAACATTTTATGGTTGGATTAATTTGCCACCTGTTTCCCATAAATGGAGGAAAAAACCTTTTTCAAGAAATATACTTTAAAGAAATCCTGATATTTGTTTGCTCTGGCAAACTCTTATCTAAAGTAAAATAACACAGATAATATGCAAACATCCAGCAAGTTAGCATAGAAGTACGTTGTATGTGAGTGCGCCACTGTAAGGTTATAGAACTGAAAGCCACAGGGCAACATGTCTCTGTAACTGGAACACAAAAACTACCTTTGAATTTGCTTGTCTTTGAAAGTACTACATTCAGTGAACTACATAAGAAATGATGAAAACACGTTCTAACACTTAGCATACAAGCAGTATTTCTATATGGATGTGTGCACTCTCCTGATAATATTAATAGGGAAAATAACAGTCTCCTTCTACCTTTTCAAAATGTGACCTAGTCACATTCACCATGTTTCAAAATATTCCAATCAATGAAACAATGCAATGTGATGCTCAAATATTACAGCTTTGCCTACAAGTTTTTTTAAAAAAAATTTATTCTAGATTCAGGGGGTCCATGTACGTATTTGTTACATGGGCATACTGTGTACTTGTGGGGATTGGGTCTCAAGTGGTCTGTTCCCTAGATAATGAACGTTGTGCCCCATAGGTAGTTTCTGAACCCTAACTCCCCTTCTACCTTATTGGTGTCCCCAGTGTCTATTATTTCCATCCTTGTGACCATTCAGCTCTCACATATGAGTGAGGACACGTGGAGTTTGGTTTTCTGTTTCTGAGTCAGTTCACTTAGAAAGATGATCTCCAGCACCATCTGTGTTGCTGCAAAGAACATGATTTCGTTCTTTTTATGGCTGTATCACTGTTTAGTATTCCATGGTGTATATATACCATATTTTCTTTCTCTTTCTTTCTTTTTATTTTATTTTTTTTGAGTAGTTGTCTCATTCTGTTGCCCAGGCTGTAGTGCAGTGACATGGCCACCACAGCCTCAACCTGCTGGACTCAGGAGATCCTTCCACTTCAACCTTCCAAGTTACTGGAACAACAGGCATGTGCCACCATGCCCAGCTAATTTTTTGAAAAAAATTATTGTAGAGATGAGGTCTTGCTATGTCCGTTGGTCATGAACCTGTGGGCTCTGGCAATCCTCTTGCCTCTGTCTCTCAAAGTGCTGGGATTACAGGCATGAATCACTGTGACTAGCCTATATACCACATTTTCATTATCCACTGATCAGTTGATGGGCATTCAGGTTGATTCCACATCTTTGCGATTGTGAATAGTGCTGTGATGAACCTGCAAGTGCAGGGGTCTTTGCCATATAATGACCTCTGTTCCTTAGGGTAGATACCTAGTAGTGGGATTGCTGGATCAAATGATAGACCTTTTAGTTCTTTGAGTAATCTCCATACCACTTTCCATATAGGTTGTACTAAGTTACACTCCCACCAATAGTATGTAGTGTTCCTTTGTCTCTGCGTCTGTGCCAGCATCTGCTGTTTTTATTTTTATTTTAAAATAATGGTCATTCTGACTGGTGTAAGGTGGAATATCATTGGGGTTTCTATTTGCATTTCCCTGGTTAAGAGTGATGTTGAGCATTTTTCCATGTTTGTTGGCTATTTGTATACTTTATTTTGAGAGATGTCTGTTCATGTCATTTGCCTACTTTTTAAAGGGGCTGATTTTTCTTGCTGATTTGTTTGAGTTCTTTGAAGATTCTGGATATTAGTCCTTTATCAGATGTATAGTTTGTTAATATCTTCTCTCATTCTGTAGGTTGTCTGTTTGCTCTGTTGATTATTTCTTCTGATGTGCAAAAGATCTTTAGTTTAATTAAGTCCCACTTATTTATTTTTGCTTTAGTTGCATTTGCTTTTGGGGTTTTAGCCAGAGATTTTTAGTCTAGGCTGATGTCTATAAGAGTTTTTCCCAGGTTTTCTTTGATGATTTTTATGGTTTTAAGACTAACATTTAAGTCTTTAATCCATCTTGAGTTAATTTTTGTATATGAGTGAGATAGGGACCAAGTTCAATTTTTCTGCATGTAGTTGTCCACTTTTCCCAACACCATTCATTGAATAGGCTGTCTTTTCCCCAGTGTATGTTTTTGTCTGCTTTGTGGGAGGTCAGTTGACTGTAGGTATTTGGGTTTATTTTCAGCACTTCTATTCTGTCTCACTGGTCCATGTGCCTGCTCTTATATTAATGCCATGCTGTTTGGGTTACTACAGGTTATTACAGTCAGATAATGTGATGCCTCTGTAGCTTTGTTCTTTTTGCCTTGGATTGCTTTGGTTATTATGGCTTTTTTTTTGTTTCATATACATTTTAGCATTGTTTTTTCTAATTCTGTGAAAAATGATGTTGGTAATTTGATAGGGATTGCAGTGAATCTGTAGATTACTTTGGGCAATATGGTGATTTTTATAATGTTGATCCTTTCAGTCCCTGAGCATGGGATGTTTCTTCATTTGTTTATGTACTCTGCAATTTCTTGATAAATAAATACAGTAGGATTTCAGGATATAAAATCAACACACCCAAATAAACAACCAAGCTGAGAATCAAATCAGGAACTCAATTCCTTTTACAATATCAGTCAAAAAGCAAAAATACCTAGAAATGTATTTAACCAAGGAGGTGAAAGATCTCCACAAGGAGAACTACAAAATTTTGATGAAAGAGGAAACCCCTCTCGGGTGATCATTTTAATTTTCATTGTATCAGTTGTAATATCTCATTTTTCATTTCTGATTGAGCCAATTTGAGTTTTCTCTCTTGATTTCTTAACTAATTTAGTTAGTGGTCTATCAATTTTGTTTATCTTTTCAAAGAAGCAACTTTTTCATTGATCCTTTGTATATATTTTTCATTTCAATTTTATTTAGCTCTGCTCTGATCTTTTTTATTTCTTTTCTTCTGCTAGCCTTGGCTTTGGTTTGTTCATGTTTTTCTAGTTCTTTAAGGTGTGATGTTAAGTTGTCGATATGTGATCTTTCAGTCTTATTAATGTAGGCCTTAAGTGCAAAAAATTTTCCTCTGAGCAAAGCTTTGGCTGTGTCCCGGAGGTTTTGATAACTTGTTTAATTGTTGTCATTCATTTAGAGGAATTTTTAGACTTCCATCTTGATTTCATTGTTGACCTAAGGATCATTCAGGAGCAAAGTGTTTAACTTCCATATCTTTGGTTTTGCGGGTTCTTCTTGGAGGTAATTTCTGGTTTTATTCCACTGTGGTCTGAGATGGTGCTTGATGTGATTGGATATGGTTGATTTTGATTTGATATGATTTTAATTTTTTAAATTTATTGAGACTTGATTTATGGTCTATCATATGGTCTGTCTTAGAGAATGGTCCTCGTGCTGATGAATAAAATATACATTCTGTAGTTTTGGGATATTTTGTAGATGTCTATTAGTCCCATTTCCTCTATCCTGCTTAACTCCAATGATTCTTCATTGACTTTCTGCCTTGATTATCTGTCTATTGCTGTCAGTGGAATGTTGAAGTTTCCCACTATTATTATATTTCTGTATCTCTCTCTCACTCTCTCTCTCTCTCTCTTTTAGGTCTAGTAGAATCTGTTTTATAAAACTGGGGACACTGGTACACATATATTTAAAATTATGTCTTCTCATTGAATCGACCCTTTATCATTATATAATTGCCATCCCTGTCTTTTTTATTAACTGTTGTTAATTTAAAGTCTGTTTTGTCTGATATGAGAATGGCTGTTCCTGCTCATTTTTGGTTTCCATTTGCATGGAATGTTTTTTCCCCACACTTTCACCTTAAATCTATAGGAGTCTTTGGAGTTAAGTGTGTCTCTTGAAGGCAGCAGATATTTGGGTTGTGTTTTTCAATCCATTCTGCCAGCCTATATCTTTTTAGTTAGGCATTGAGATCATTTATGTTCAGAGTTATTAATGGTATAAAAGGTACTATACTATTCATCATACTATAGTTGTTAACTATACTATAGTTGTTATCTGTTTGCTTTGCTTATTTATTTTCTCTATTGTGTTGGTGTTTCATATAACCTGTGAACTTTCTGATTTCCAGAGTTTTTCTATATATAGGTGTATTTTGACCTTTTGTTTCAGTGTTTAGGACTCATTTGAATATTTCTTGTAGAGTTGGTCTAGTGGTGACAAATACCCTCAGTGATGGCTTGTCTGCAAAGGACTTCATTTCTCCTTCATTTATGAAACTTAGTTTTGTGGGATACAAAATCCATGGCTGAGAGTTATTCTGTTTGAGAAAATTGAAGATGGGGCACCACTCATTTTGCCTTGTAGGGTTTCTTTTGAGAAGTCTGCTGTTAGTTTGATGGGTTTACCTTTGTAAGTTATTTGATGCTTTTGTTGAGCATCAAATAACTTCTCTTAAAATTCTTTCCTTCACATTAACTTTGCATAGCCATATGATTATATGCCTTGGGGATGACCTTTTTGCAATGAATCTTCTGGGAGGTTCTTTGGGCTTCTTGTATCTGGATGCTTAGATCTCTGGCAAGGACAGGGAAGTTTTCCTCCATTATTCCCTCAAATAGGTTTTCCAAACCTATTGCTTTTTCTTCTCCTCAGGAACACCTATGATTCTTAGGTTTGGGAGTCTTACATAAATCCCATATTTCTTGGAGACTTTGTTCCATTCTCTTGATTCTTTTTTCTTTATTACTGTCATTTGGGTTAATTCAAAACTCTCATCTCCAAGTTTTGAGATCCTTTCTTCCACTTGTTCTAGTCTACTGTTAAAACTCTTCACTGCATTTTTACTTCTTTCATTTCCAGAATTTCAGCTATTTTTTTAAAGGTGGCTATATTTTTGGAGAATTTTTCATCCTTGTCCTGAATAGCTTTAAAAATGTCTTTATATTCAGTTTCAACTTTCTCCTGAAGTTCATTGACCAATTTTACCATCAATCATTTGAATTCTATATCTGGAATTTCAACAATTTCACTTTGGTTAGAGTTTGTTGCCAAAAAGCTGATGTGGTCTTTTGGGCATGTTGGAGAACTGTGTTTTTTCATACTGTCAGAATTATTTTTTGGTTCCTTTTCGTTTTGGTAGACAATTTCTTCTTATTTGAGGTTGGCGAGGATCTGAGGTAGGCACTGTAGAGTTCCCTTGGTTATGAATTGCCTTGGTGTGGTGAGCTTAATTGTCAGACGGGCAGCACTGTGATGTGTACCTGCACTGGCTCACAGTCCTGAGTAGCGGGAGTGGCTTGGAAAATGTTGTTAGCTGGAGCTAAGTTGAGGTATTGCATTTGATGTGATTGGCTGTACTGTTGATCTCTGGTCAGGAGGTGTTGCCAGAGGTCAACAGGCCAGAAGAAAGCCAGCTACAATGGTGGCTGTAGGGCTTCTCTTTGGTGAGTTATGCCCCAAGGGAGTGCTCAGCTAGCCTAGACTTAGGGCAGGGCTCTGGGGATTTCTCAAGTTTTCTGTCTGCTTTGAGCCTTTGGGCGAAGTGCAGGGGAAAGGAACTGAAGCATTCTGTAAGTGTGCACTTTTAGCTACCCCAGTGGGAATTAGGAGGAAATCCCAGGCCACTGGGGTAATGCCATTGTCAGAGAAAGCCCAGAAGACTTCACAAGGAGACTGAGAGGTTGCTATGGTGACTTGACACACCTGCATCCTGCCTAGCCTCAGGCAATCTATCATTTGAATGTCAAGAAATAGCCCACCTCAGGACCTCAGGTGTTCTCAGGCAACCCCACCCAGCCAGGAATTGTCTGCGGCCATGGAGTTTGCTCTTGGGGTCCATTCCCTCCCAAGCCAGCTGGGAAGCCGGTGCTCCGCCCTCAACCTCCCCTGGTTGAGTTCCAGGTAAATGGTGGCTGGTGCCACTCAGAATTTTTTTCCCATACCACCCCATGGCTGAGCATGGCTGCAGCAAAGGCAGTTTTCCATGAAGGGCTAGGGAGCCCTGTAAGTTCATGGCAGGAGCATAGAACTCCTGAATTCCCATTACTCACCATCTCCACTGTGCCCAGAGGCTGTGGTGGACTGTGGTCATATAAGAAAGAGTCTGGCCAGTTCCAGCCCAGGTTGGTGGATGTTTGTCTTCTTCTTTGCTCTAAGTGGTTATTATCACTCCTTTGGAGACTCATGGGGCATGCTGCTGGATCTATTCCTCTCTGGGTGCCAAGGAAACTCTATCTTGGTTTACTCTGTAGGAGAAACTCACCGTACCTGCCTCATGTCGACTATCTTAACAATTGTTTTTAAATAAAGAAGATTTCATTAAAATGTTGCCAGTCTCCCTTTTGGGTACTGTTTCTATTGTTATGGGTGAAAGACTCAAAAGAACCATACTTGCTATGAAAGGAACGTTTACGGTATGAATTCCTACCTCATGTTTGCTGTATTTTATAAATCCCTACCTCAGACCCCACAAGACTAGGCATATGTCGGGTGCCTGGTAGTAACTGCGCCGGGTGCCTGGTAGTGATTGTGACTGTAAAATTACAAAATATTTGCAGTGTTTGTACTTAGAACTTTGTTAAGTTTTTGTTTGTCCCATAATAACCATGTTAATTGAAATAACTGGCTTCTTCTGCTGGCAGTGTGTGAATGTTAAGCAATAAGCCCCGCCCCGACATTCCTTTGCTTGAATTATGGTGGGCTCTGTGGTGCCAGCCACTCTTCTGGTGGGCTCTGTGTTATTTCAAACCTGCTTGTATGCCCGAGCTGATTTATGCACAGTCACAGTGACTGTGTAAACCGCAGCTTATCTAACATTCCAGATGGCTTAAGTAACTCCACTCTGCCTGTGTAGCTGTTAGTAGTCAATCACGGGCAGTCAAGCCTGCGCCCACGAAAATCTAATGCTAACCAACCAATCAGTATCTCTGTAACTGTGCTTATGCAATTCTATCCAATCATGTGCGAACAAGTTTAAAGTTCTTTCCCCTCCCTTGTAACTGTGTATATAAGCTGCTTGCTGTGCTGGGTCAGGCCTGTCGTTCCTGTACTGCTGCACTGGTTATGGACGTGAGCCCAGACTCGAGCCTGAATAAAGACCCTTGTGTATTTGCATCGGAGCTGGCTCTTTGGTGGTCTCTCGGATTTAGGACTTTGGGGTCCAACAATGGGCAGGACCTTCTTAATTATGCAATTATGAGATCAATAAAACTCTCCTCTTTCTAATATTCTTTGTAAATTCTTGAGGAGGCAATAGAAACATTGATATAGGTTCTTAAGATTTACTGGAAGTTTCCTGAGAAATGTTTTTAAGACTTCCAAATCCTTTACTTTGGAAATATGTGAGAAGAAACTCTGTTAAATTAAAAAGCTCCTGATGAAGTTCAAAGGACCTCCAAAAACTCCTAAGAGAAAACTCTCCAAGGTGGGTGAAGCCAGACTTGGCCTTTGGTGGCTTGACTGAAATTGTGATCACAAGAGGCTTTTGGCAGTTGGTGACTCTGCCTAAGAGCCCTCAGGCCCAGCCACCCTGGCCTAGTGGCTACTTTTGAGAAATGGGTCCAAATATGTCCATGTAAACTAAAAAGCTAAAGAGGGGAGAGCCAGCAAGAGCCTGAATCCCAGCAATGAATGAGTATGAAATTACTAAAGATTCATGACTGGGTTTTTACAAGAGACAACACGTAAAAGTGGACAGAAGTAAAAGCATGAGCATAGTACACCGGTTGGATTCTTTAGTAAATCTTCCTGGAGCATTTGGAAGACAAAATAAAGATTAAGAGACTGTATTATTTAGGGTTCTCCAGAAAAACCAGAATCAATAGGATGTATACAGGTATATAAGAGAAAAATGTTTATGAGTATTGGCTCATGCAATTATGGAGGCTGACAACTCCCACAATAGGCCATTTGCAAGCTGGAGAACCAGGAAATCTGTAATATAATCCAGTGTGAGTCCAAAGGACAGCACTGGAAGAGCCAGTGGTGTAAGTCTCAGTCAAAGGCTAAAGGTGTGAGAACCTGTAGCAGGGGCTGGTGTAAGTCCTGAAATCTGAAGGATTGAGAACCAGGAGCTCTGATGTCCAAAGGCAAGAAGACGAATGTCCCACCTCAAGAAAATAATTTGCTCTTGCTCTGCTTTTTTGTTCTTTCTGGGCCCTCAAAACATTGAGGATGCCATGCAAATCAGTGAGAGCAGATCTTCTTTACTTAGTCTACAGATATAAATGCTAATCTCTTCCTGAAACCCCCTCACAGACACACCAAGAAATAACGTTTTATATGCTACCTGGGCATGCGTTAGCTCTGTCAAGTTGCTACATAAAATTAACCATCCCAGAGACCAAATATTAAGGAAGAGAAATTTTTATTGTCCTAGAGGGAGCCCAATCCTGCATGAAATCTAGGCAATAAAAGATGAGGTTGGTGGAGGAACAACTGGGTCTATCTTTTAAAGGCAAAAGATCATCAACCAACTACCATGCTTGAGTTCCTCGGGAAACTGACTCTGAGATGAAGACTTGTATTCAGGTGAGTTACTGGGGAGTACTCTGAGGAGTGACACCCATAAAGAAGCAAGGCCAACAGGAAGAGGCTGACTATAACTCCACTGCCTTTGGTCCTGTGGCTCCATCAGTAAATCAGGGAGATACTCACACATTTGGCCCATCTCTTCTTTAATACCATTTGGGTATGTTGGGAGACTTGCTGTCACGTGGGCAAGGTGATCTGGAAAGACTCATTGAATTGAGGAGAAGCCTGTAATTAGCTTTTGCTTCTCAAAAAATAGCTCTAAGCGCATCATATAATTAATTTAAAATATTTGATGCACCTCTGTTAATTTCCCTAGTTACTCTTTTTACTTCACTTCCATTATCTTCGCAGACACTGAAGTCTAATTTCCATATTAGTAGTTTTACCTAATCACTCTCTCATAGTAACTCCTGAGTGTGTGTTGCGGGTTTCAATTTCCTTGAATTTCCAGAGCTTCCCTAGGCACCCCCCCACACACTCCTACACTTCTCAAACTAAAAGCTTCACCGTTGACAAGATGCTCTTATAAATTTCTCAGATTGTAAATTTACATGCTACAATTCAAATAAGCAAATAAAGCACAGTGTCTATGTTTTTCATAATTCAACTAACAACGTTCAGAAGCTTCCTCCTTTATTGGGTGGTGGAGGAGAGGATATTGCATTTAGTCCAATTCAGGAAACTCAGCTGAATTGCACCACTTAAAAGGCATCTGATACATAATTCAGTTTCCTTTGGATAAGTCTTTGTGTTTATGCTTTCCCCTTCTCTTATTCTCTCCAGTATCCATCTGAGAATATGGAGGAGAAGGCTCATGTGACCTCATGGTGGCAGGAAAGAAGAGCAGCCCCAGAGCTACGTGCCTATGTCCTTGTAGCACCTTCTTGTCTCCTCTGGACCCAGGCCGTGCCACTTTTCCTCTGCTCAGTGGGTGTTCTGTTGGTTAAATCTGTAACTTATGAAGTCGGAAGCTTTTCTTTGTTGGTTCCACCAAATCCTGGTAGAGTCAGAGCCTGAGGATTCAATCCCCACCATGGCCCTTGCTTGGGCTGAGTGTCTCCCCTGGTGTCTGGCTGAAGCTGTCACCTGAGAATCATTTTTTTCCCAGTGGAGTCACCTTTCCTTACAGGCTCACGAGTCAAGTCAGCATCATCAACCAATCTCCAAGTCAGCCCCTATAGCGTGCAGAGATTCCAGAGTCCTTTCCATACCACATAGGATCTAGGGAGATTCTCATATTTCTTCTCATTCTACTTTGGCTGTTAAACAAAGTTTGAGCCCTTAAACTTCCTCTCTTGCCATTCTTTATTTACTCTTTCAGTGATCTCATTCAATACCATGGCTTCAAATAGCATCTATAAACGAATGACTCCCCGTCTATATTACATCCCAGACCTTACCCCTAGACTCTAGTCTTGAATACCAACTGCCTACCCAACAGCCCACTTGGTGTCTAACAAGTCTCTCAAATGTCTAAAATGAAACTCTGTATCTTCCCCCCAAATCTCTTCCTTTCTCAATCTTCCTCAACTCTGTAAAGGGCACTTGCACTCTCTCAGATACACAAGCCTAATAGGTTATGATGATCCATGACTTTCTCACACTCACATCCAATCTGTTAGGGAATCTTTGTGGCTGTCCTTCAAGATACATCCAGACGCTGCGTATTTCTTACCATCTTTCCCATGATACCATCCCATATCTTTTGGATTAGCTTAACTGGTCCCCTTGTTTCTGATCTCGACATAAAAATCTACCTGCAGCATAGCCTCCACAGGGATTTTTTCTTTTTGAATTGGAGTCTCACTCTTGTTGCCCAGGCTGGAGTGCAGTGGCACGGTCATGACCACCGCAGCAGCCTCAACCTGCTGGGCTCAGGTGATCCTTCCGTCTCAGCCTTCCAAGTAGCTGAGTACAGGTCACACCATCATGCCCGGTTGGTTTTTGTGATTTATTGTAGAGACGAGGGTCTCACCAAGTTGCCCAGGCTGGTCTTAAAGTCCTGGGCTCAGGCAATTCTCTCATCTCAGGTTTCCAAAGTGCTGGGATTACAGATTGAGCCACTGGGTCCAGCCCAGAGGGATTTTTAAAAATGTGTGTGTACCATGGTATTCTCCTGTTCAACATTTTCCAAAGGCATTTGCTATTTCCTGTACCCGACACCCTCTTGCCCCAGATAGTCACATGGCTTGCCGCTTACTTCCTTTAGGTCTCTGCTCAAATATCGCCTTTCAGTGAAGATTTCCCTGACCATTTTAATGGTCTTCTTAAACTAATGACACCCATCCCCAGCAACTGAAATTTCCTGCCTCATTTTACTGCTTTAATATTCTCGTAGTGCTTGTGTTCACACATTTATGTCACTGTCTCTTTCCCTCAACTAGAGGGAAGGTGATTAATTCTGTTAAGAATTTTGTAATTCTTAATTATGTCATCCCCGGTGCCTAGAATAATGCCTGGCACATAGTGGGTGCTTTGCAAATTGGAGGTGACATCACATCTCTGTCATGTTGCTTACATCTTAATTTAAGAGAAGTCAAAGAACTTTGTCGGCATAGCTTTTGCTCCAATTCCCGAATCTGTGTCTGTCTGTTTGATGGCCCTGGCAAACTCCTTGATGTCTCCTGGTGGTCTATTCTCCCTTCCACTGAGTGGTTTACAGTTTTAGATGTTTGCCACCTAATTTGAGAAGAAAACAGAATGGCACCTCAATATTGAAAATTCAAAGATGATAAAATTTGATATTATTATAAGATTGGACTAAAAGCCAAGTTTAGGACGATTCCCAGATCCACTTTTACAAATATACTCAGCTGTAACTGAGGTGTAAGAGGAGATGGTTTGTTAGATCTAGGCATAAGTTTTGGGAAGGAAGTGGGAGATAATCATACTACTCATAATGTTACAAGCTACAATTTATTACGTGTCGACTTTGGGCCCAAAACTTTAGTTATACCGCCTTCACAATGGCCCTAGAAAATAGACATCAGTACCTCTGTTTTAGAGATGAGAACACCAGGTCCTGTCAACAACTTGATCCAACGTCATGGGCTTCATGAGGGACTGAGCTCTGGTTGTTGACTCTGACTTCTTTCTACTATGCCCTGCTGCATTCACAGTGGTCTCCAAAGGATATTGGCATCCTACTCGACTTGGAAAGCTATTTGCAATGCTGTTTTAAAATTACCTTAGGCAGTTGAGGGAGGCTGCCAGGGGAGGGAGGGGCACACCTCATCAACAAGGGTACCTGCACAATGAACATTTGTATACCTAACCCTGAATTGTAGCCCATGTCTTTAAAATTAAAAAAAAAATTGTCTTAAAAGCCTCTCAAAGAAATAGCAGGATAGCTTCTTACATCGTGAACTCAAAGAGCCCATGGTTTTTGTGACTATGTCATCAAGCTTATTTGTTGAAGCTAATGATCATATAGCTCTGCCAGTTTCCATGATTATAGAGAGATCTTTCATCTGGAACAGTGGAGGTGGCCTTTGGCAGCGTGCAGTAGCGAGAGTGGACAGCACAGTACATCACAGTGGGAGGCGTGCGACCTGCCCTCACCTGGAGCTTCTGCAGAAGCAGCGGGACAATGAAAAGGGAGGAAAGGTAATTACCTATGTATGAGCGATGACGGCTGAAAGCCATCCTCCCCATCGTGGTTAGAGCCTGGGTTTGATGGCCTCGACATTAGCGCAGCAGGACCTGATGCGGATAGCTTGAGGCGAGGGCCACATCATTCACATGGGGGCTTTGCCTCCGTGGTGTTTCTCATCGACCTGCTGTGTTCCTTAAAGGTCTGGCAGGGCAGTCGTCCATCAGGGGTGACGCCGATCATGCCCGCTCATAACTTAGGCCTGTTACCTCAAGTCACATCCCCTTGCTTCTCTGAAGGCGCATCCATCTGTTATCCCTTTTTTTCTGGCATGCTGTTCACCGACTTCTGTGATTTCACACACCGTGCCACTTTGGTAAAAGGAAGCCTGCTTTTCCCTGAGGCTGCAGGTCCATGCCTGTCGAACCACAGCCTGGAAAGAAATAGCCCCGCAAATCACTCTGTGCGGTGATTTGAAGGTAATAACATGACCCCATTAGTATCCGCAGGTGGAAAATGGAACCTGCTGTTTGCCTTCAGTTATCAAAGCAGCGTAAAGGTCTTCCTGGAAAAGAGGTGCGAGCGGCTTCCAGAATCATCTCCAGGGGTCAAATCCCTGCACACAACATCCCTTCCTAATTTTTAGCAATTGTATATTCTGCAGCACATTCTCCTAGTGCTTCTGAGCTAGGGATGTTTATTACCATCTTGTACGGGAAGGAGGGCAGTGATTGACAACGATTCTCTTTACAAATCCCAAGTGGTGTATAATTTGGTTTTCTAATTGTGCATGTTTGCACAATCTGCTTCCTACTCCAGATAGATTACTATAAGTTGAAATGCTCATCAGTGTGGAATGTTATTCCTCAACAACATCTTATGTCTTCTGCTGGCCTCCCGTGACGACAAACTTTCAACATTCTCAGTATCACGGGATTCTCACACATATCAACAGACGTTTATAATGCATGTTCATAACTGCTACAGTAGAGTTATGATATACCAGTAGACATACCAATGGAGGACAGAGGAAGCACAGATGCGAGCCCATAGACACTTCACTGAGAAAAAGAACACCTGAGCTGGATCCTGAAGGATGAGTAGGAGTTTGGCAAGTAAGGTGAGTCCAGGAGAAAGACATGTCAGCAAAAATAGCATATGGAAAACTTGGATCAGTAAGCCCGATTTGAGAAAGGGTAGCTCAGCAGTTATCACGTTATTCCTTCCCTCGTCGAAGTCTTGTGTTTCTTGAGTTATATGGAACTGGATGTGTCCACGTAAAACACTCATGGTGGTTTCGTGGTCCTCATGGTGGAGTGATTTCTGGGATAGAGGGAGCCATGAAACTTACACAAGCCAGAAGCACCTTCCAAGTGAGGTTTGAGGGTTTTTTTTTTTTTTTGAGTTGTCGTCTCACTCTGTCACCCAGACTGGAGTGCAGTGGCTGCTCCCAGCCACCGCAGCCTCGACCTGCTGGGCTCTGGCGATCCTTCCACCTCAGCCTTCCAAGTAGCTGGAACTACAGGCATGCGCTACCACGCCCAGCTGATTTTTAAAAAAATTTATTATAGAGATGAGGTCTCGCCAAGTTTCCCAGGCGGGTCTCGAACCCGTGGGCTCAGGCAATCCACTCACCTCAGCCTCCCGAAGTGCTGGGATTACAGGTTGAGCCACTGAAAACCAGCTGAGGTTTGAGGTTTTGAAGGCTTCTCTCCTTGCTCTATTTTCCCATTTACCAAAAAAAAAAAAAAAAAAAAAAAAAGGCATCAACTGCCCCCTGTCCAAGGTGACTGATGGGTGAGATTTGACAGGCATCCACAGTCAGTGGATTCATTCTCCTCCTTGGGGCTCATGGATGTTTCCAGAAGAGAGGGCGGCAGGGAGAGGTGACGACTTGGAGTCAAGGTTCGAGTCTTACGCCATTGTTGTGCCCTTTGGAGTGTACGCTCACATAGATACCTCAAGGCTTTGGGAAACCAAACTGTATCTCTCACAGAAATATTGGGCACCCTCACATGTTGAAAATGCATGAAACCCTCTGGATGTCTAAGATATGCCTGTGATCCCTTTCTACTCTCAGAAGATTTGGGGTGGCTAACTTTAGAAAAGAAAGCCATCCAGAAAGTACACTCATGAGTCTTCACAGCATCTTTCCAATGGATAATCCACAAGCTAAAGTGAACACGTTATGTTCAAGAACAAGAACAATTCTCCAGAGGGGACGAACAATCCATCACTGTAGCAGAGGAAGAGAAAGCAGAGCAGAAACTATGACCTTTTTAGGGTCCAGCTATGGGTTTAGCTTTTCCATGGATTTTCTATGACACCGATGTAGAGGTTGACATATTTCACCATACTTTCCTTGTCATAAGTCATTTAAGTATCCCAAAAGTTCTAACAAGATAATTCATGAGGATCCAGGGATCCTTCTCAACCATGTTCAGGGACACAGGCTCTAAGGAAACAGAAAGCCTGGGGCCCCTTCATTAAACCAGGCAGACAGGACAGCAAAACCCTTCCTTCCAACCTGCCTCTTAAACTTCCCAGTGTGTGAGCTTTGAACATCACACAAAAAGACAGCCCAAGACTCAACTCTCAGAGAGAAGACAATCCTTTGTCTAGCTTGGCAGTGCTGTGGTCAGCTCTCAACCTGGACAGAGGCAGCTGCTGGGCGAAGTGAGCCTCTGGCTTTCTTTTCTTTGCACAGAGAGAGCAAGGCTGCTACTTTCTCCCTTGGATGAGAGGCAACATAAACTGATCACAAAAGCATGGAAGAAGAAAAATGGTAAGAAAAAAATAACAAATTTACCTGATTTATGAAGGTCATTAACAACCTACTGGGATGTTCTGATTCAGTTGAGACAGTAAATTTTATGTGACAAAATGACAATTGGGAAAAAGTAAGTGAGGGAATGCAAAGGAGCGGTTTTCTTTTTGTTTTCACCATCACATCTTCCCCACTTACTGCGAAAGCACCTACCCTTTCCTGGTGCACTTGCCTTGACTCTGCCAGGCTGAGCTGGAGTCATGCTTTCTTGCCCTTCATTTGGACTGATAGCCATGACTCAGTTCTCTTGGCAGTCTTGTGGTTTGGATTTTCAATTTTCTTGCTGTAGCTAATAGTCTCTTTTATAGGCTGGTCAAAGCATTGACTTTGAGATCAGATGGAGTCTTCCCTATTGGAAGATAACGGTCTGCTGGGTTCTGGCTCTTCCAGCTGAAAATGAAAAAAATTATGCAGACATTGCAGAGTTAAAGATTCTTTATCTCCATGCTATCTTTTCTTTCTCTTTATATTTTTCTCTTTTTTTCAGTTAGAACATAACTGAGTCTGCAGATTGTAAGGGACCCCAGTGACCATATATTCTAATGTTTCCAGTAGAGTACTCAGTATGATTCTAGGTTATACAAGGAAATATTACTGTTAATTAACAAATTATAAGACTGAGCCGGAAGGCTCGCCTGAGCTCAGCAGGTCGAGGCTGCGATGACTGTGAGCATGCCACCGCCCTCCAGCCTGGGTGACAGAGTGAGACTCCAACTCAAAAAAAAAATTATAAATAGGTATTTTAATATGCATTACAAGCATTTTAAATAGTGCAGAAGAACCATGATTTCAAGGATATTTTTGTATAGGGTTAATATACATATGGATATGGCAATAATTGTAAGGTTCTTGCAGATGACTATTTGAAAAACACTGACTCAACTACTTTTTTTTCCAACAGCTGAATCAAATGAGACTCAAGAGACAAGTGACTGGGTCAAGGTCATTCAGCAAATGTCTTGTAAACCTGGAGCTTAAAACCAGTATGTGGTCTTCTTTTCATAAATTGTAACACTGTTCTTTGCCATACTCACATACCAGCAATTTTTTATGTTACTAAATCATGTATCTAAATTTCTATGAATTAGATATAAAAATATAATTTGGGAGAGACATTTAATAGACTCTCTAAGGAATACTGAAAAGTGAGCTCAGAGGTAGTGTGTGCTGGACCGGCTGCAAGGTCTGAGGGTCAATGTCAGCAGGAACCTTTCATGTCTGTGGCGTGTGTAATCCTCTAGTGCACACCTCCCAGTCTCTGTGGACTGTATTCCACAGTTCATCAAGAGTAGGGAATTTTAAAGAACCAATTTAGACACCGCAATGAAACCTGCTTTCTGTGAAATCACATCTGTCATCCACTATTCTGTCTTTTTCTTCCATAATTTTGAACCCTATGTCTCTGCTACAATGGACCATTAATAATGGTGATCACAGTTACCACTCAAACAGTTCTTAATATTTGCCAAGTACTATTCAAAGCACTTTAAAACTCATCTAATCCTTACAACAACCCTATAAGACAGGTCCTATTCGTATATTCAACTTAAAGATCAGAAATTGAGGCACGCAGAGGTTAGGCAACTTGCCCAATTTTAGGAAACTGGTGAGAGGTTTTGACCCAGAGTGTCTGTTTCCATATGACACTGTTGGTCTCGTGTTCACAGCAAACCCAACAACCTTGTCCCAAGTCTTTTAATGATTTCCCTATAAATTTTTATTAGCTTGTATACTGTGATAGCACTGAAAATTCAATGTAGTCTGTGTATAATTGGATGATAAAACTTGTTTAAAAACAGCTTTGTTTTCTAATCTTCAGGTTGTGTATAAAAATGCTGTCACACATAATTTGACAAAGTCTCTTAAAGAGGATTATAGGGGGGTTGGTAACTGGTAGGGTAGTTAAAATGAATTTTATGCTAACGAATTTTAAAATTAGGGAAGTCAGAGTGGATGAGGTGAGGAAGTGCCCTGAGAAGGGTGATGCAGAATGCAAATAACAACAATAGCATTAATAATGGCAGCAGTATTAATAGCATCAACTACAATGTGTTGAGAGCTTAATATGGTATATGTCTAGCGCTGTGTTACATACTTACACTGGGGGGTGCCAAAACAATGCATACTCATTTTAAGAGATGTTATCTATGTATTACTTTTAGTTTGTCATAATCAGAAATGTCTGGATGTTGTTTTTAACCTCTTGAACACCTCTTTAATTGCAGTAGTCCAACGTGACTTGTATTCATGTTTTGTTATTGATATATCGAGTATTACAATTTCAATACAGTTTCTTCCTTTCTTAAAACATATGTGCATTTTTGACACCCTCTGTATATTATCTAGGTTCTCACAACTCTTTGAGGGATTTGTCATTGCTCTGACTTTACAGGGGGAAGAAACAGAGACTCCGCAAGGTGACATCATGTGTCCCTGTGATCCAACAAGTGGTAGTAGAGCCATGGTTTGAACCCAGGTCCAGCTGTCACATTCTACTCTTTCGAATCCTGGGAGCTCACAGAGCATCCCTGGCATGTGATGCCATGTTTTTTGTTTTGAGTCACACGTGAAGAACACACTGAACATTATTCCACTTCCCTCCATTCTCCAAGTTGGTTAGCAGAGTTAAAGGAGGACTTTGGGGGTCCCTCAGCAAGCGATGCTTTCAGAAACTTCTTAAATGGCTCCATCTCAAAATTTATATAGTACTTTTATTTTGATTTTATCATTCTGATCTCTCAAAGGTATCATCTGCCTCTGTTAATCACATTATAATTTTAGGATAAAATGGTCCACAGGCTGCCAAGGTTCTTCTCTAAAGGGTATTCTAAAACCGTCCCAGTCGGTCAGGGGCGGCCTCTCTGGAATAAGTTTACAATCTAAGATGACAATTTTGAAAACAACATACTAACTTGAATGTCTGACTCATTTGGTAAAAATAAAAAAAAAACTCCACAAATTTAAAGTATATAAACCTTGTAGACACAAACATCAGTTCTTTCTCAAAAAAAACCAAAAAAGACAAAAATCACCTTAGACTAGGTTGAGATGTCTTTTGGTAACTCTGAAATTCCGAATCATGTTCATTCCCTCTTCCATATGACAGTCCTTCACATATTTGAAGACAGCTTTCTTGTTTTCTCTGAATTGTCTCTTCTTAAGGCGAACCAAATTTTCCTTGAAACTTTCTTCCTCCGTGAAAGTCTTATAAGAGGATACTTCCTCCAGAGAGTTTTAGTGTCAGAGATAAGCACAGCCTAGTTCATTTCTAGTTTTTAAAAAACAGGAATGTGCAATGATAAAATACCACTTGGCTTGTTTTCTCTTTGCAAAGCAGGCTTCAGAACGGTGATAAATATTTGTCTAAACTGTGCAGCTGAGCCAAACGCAAATTTGCATAATGGCACTCCAGGTGACGTGCTGCATGGTAATTACTTGTTACTTGTAGCTTGATAAAGCTGGATTTTAGCAAAACACTTATAACTGAATGCACCGTCAGCAAACCAGGAGCCCTCAGCTGGTCTCCTTGTCACTTTAAGTGGTGTCCAGGAAGAGGAAAGAGGGGGCATAGACGGTAGTAGGGTGATTTATTAGACTTCTCCAAGGTCTCAAATATGTGTGATTTCACATAATTTCTAAGAGTGGTACAAGATCTCTGTTAACTGTTCAAGTATTTTGATTTGGTCAGCCCAAAAGTTCAGTCTTTGCCAAGACTGATTCAGTCAGGTGGATGAGAGGAGTAGAGGAAGAGAGTGTATTAAACCCACGTCATATCATGCCCTGCAGCAGTGCATAAAGGAGAAATCCAGGCTGTAGCTGCCATGTTTCCTGCTCTTCTGTGAAGCACCTGCCTCTCTGGAAGATGCTTCCTCTTAGGCAAGGGTCCTGTCCTGACCTATAAAGATCTAAGGAAGTTAAGCAAATCAACAGATCTAACAATTTAAGTAAAAAGTGTTCTGAGCCCGTTGTGTTAGGTGCTAGGAAGAAGGACATGCATAAGATTCCTTGTTCTTGTTTTCATTTAGGTAACTTCTTTGGATTTTGAGATGATTGCATGGCCATGCTATAAATGACAGTTGCTTAGAGCAAGGCGAGATGGCAAAGGATGATGCAATGTCAAGTATCAAAGGGGCAGATTACCAAGATTGCTTTGTGAGGATGTGTAGTGCAGTGGGCAAGAAAACACAGCTAGGGAGTCTTAATTCCTACCCCACCTTGGCATGTTATGCAACCTACCTGAGGCCAGTTCTCTCATCTTTGATGTGGGAATGGATACCTACAGGATTTGAGGGGACGTGCCTTTTGATTTATCTTGAAAGAATGAATGTGTGTATACGTACAGATTATACAAGGGGGGATCCAAAAAGACTAGGAATTTATTTATTAAAAAATTGTGTATTTGCTCTTCCACGTTTAAACTTCAGTCACCTAACAAAATCCCCTCCGTTTGATGCAATATACCTATCGAGATGCTTTTCCACTGCTCAAAACAGTTTTTGAACTCGTCAATTTTGGTGTCTTTGAGTGCTCTGCCAATTTTTATTTTACCTCTTCCACATCAGTCAAACCTTTCCCTTTGAGGACTTTTTTTCATGCGGGGGAATTTTTTAAAAAGTTGTTTGGGACAAGAGGCAAGATCAGGTGACTAAGGAGGGTGAGGCATGGGGGTCATGCCACGTTTACTCAAAAACTGTTGAAGACTCAGTGTGGTGTGGGCAGGTTGTGTAAATCACCCACCTTGAGATGGGCAAATGTGATGAAAGAATCTCAAAAAAATAAAAAAAAATAAAAAAAATCACTGAAGCAGAATGTAACCTCTCAAAACAATGCTAGCTGGTGCATTGATGCCGATGGGTTCCTAGAACACTTACCTAGCAGGGGAAGCCTGCCCTCCAAAAAATAATTTCATTTTTGGGGGGTTCCCCCTCATAAAATCAAAACCAAAATTATTATCATCGTTGTTATTTTCACCTACACATATATGTTTATTGCAGCACTATTCACAATAGCAAAAACATAGGACTAACCTAGATGCCTATCAAAAGTGGACTGGACAAAGAAAACGTGGCACATATGTGCCACGGAGCACTACGTAGCCATAAGTGTAGGAACAATATCACGTTCTTTGCAGCAGCGTGGATACAGATTAGATTAGAATGATGGATGTAAGCCATCATTCTTTTATTTATTTATTTATTTTAATTTTAAAGATGTAGGGTGCAATTCAGGATTAGGTATGCAAGTGGACATTGTATAGGTAAAATCTGGGCCGCCCTTTGATCCTCGCTTTGCCTAAAAACCAAATTATTAAGTGGAAGCAATTTTAAGCAGAAACTGAAGACATAGGCTCTGCCCCAAAGGGACCTGATGGTCTGGTGGGCAAGACATCATTATGGGTACACACTTCAAGTTCAAATGCCCACCCCATAACTTACAAGTAAGTCATAGATCTTTTTTTTTTTGCCTCAATTCTTTTCTCTGTAAAATGGGGCTCATAGCCTAAGTGAGGACATGCTTCAGATTATTGGCATAAGAATTAAATGAGTTAATACAAAGTTTCTGAACATGGTAAGCACTTCATGTGAGCGCTCACATCTTAATACTGTTCTGTCCCATGATATGAAGTGAATCATCCACAGCGGATACGGAACTTGTGTAGCTCTGGGTGGCAAGGGAAGATGATAATGTTCTACGCAGACATAAAATGGCTGACATCGAAAAATTGTTGATTTTATGATGATATTTTCTTAACTTCATTCTCAATCTAGATTTTGTCTCAATTTCCATCAAGGGCAGCCCAGAGAAAAATCATTTCCTCATTAAAAATAAAATAAAACGATAACTGATTTCTCACTTTCATCTTCCCTTCTAGTTTGCTGTTGGTGTTTTCAATAATATTTCCTTTTACTCCTTTTCTGGGAATAGTATCAGTAGAAAAGGAAATAACACAACCCTATAAAATAGCATTTATCGGGTTCCTGCAGTGCATAAGAGAAGTGCTTGATTCTATAGGAAGTAATAAAGAAACTAGATAACTTTTGCTGGGAAGAAAAATTTTAAAAAAGAGGAAAGCAAGGAAAAGAAAGGGGTGATCAGTTTTTGATTATGACAATAATTAAGCAACTCCATTAAGCATCTGCCAGAACAATATTCTACATAGCTGGCATAAGGATAAGAATTTGAATCAGACGAGATCCTGAAGATTTCTGCAATGTGCTAAAGAATCCCCTGTGAACTTGTTAGAATGTTAGAATGCAAGTTCCCAGATTTAACCGGGAGGGTCTATTAACATAGGCTTGAGTGGGAATCGGGCATATGCTTATGCTAGTCAAAACACCAGATTTCATCAACAGCACTTTGAGAAACAGCATTCAAAGACAAGAGTTTAAGGGATTCAAAAACCTTCCCCTAACCAACAACCTTCCCTCCCCAACTGCCTTTTTCACTAAAAGAATCTGGAATATTATGAGCCTCCCCTAGTTCAAGGGAATGAATGTAGATGTGATCAAACTAGTAGCTGCAATTCCATTCACTTGACGGACATTGACATGAGAAGTTACCTTGGTCAATAAGATGACATGGTAAGTCTTGGAAAGTTTTGTACTCTGATTGAAGAGAGCAATGCCCGAAGCCACTGCTATTCTGCTATTTTTTTTCTTTGCTCCTAGATGAAGCTGTGTGGAGATACAATGCCTGAAGCTCATAAAGTCATATTCTAGTATAAATAGAGCATCACTGAGGATGACAGAGAATACAGGTTCTTGATGACATTGTCAAGGGTTAAAATAACCTTTGAAACACCTTGACACTGGACTTGTTAGGTGTGATCATAAGCTCCATGTAGTTTAATTTACTTTACATTAGATACCTTGCTATTTAAAGCTTATAGCACCTTTATGATACAAATTTTGCTCCAGAATGCTGATGCTGTAAGGAACATCATAAAATACAGAATGTGCTGAATGCCATGGGTGGAATGGACAGTGGCAGCTGGACCATTCCAGGCTAGGAAGTTGGAGATACCTATCATGCAGTCATAAACTATTTGTTCCAAATGACAGTTGTTTCTTGTGATGCAGATTGCATTCTGATTTGGCTCTAGTTTAGAGGAAATGGGAGGAAAAAGTCAGTGTGTGAGAGATTTGTTGCTGCTTACAGGCTCCTTCAGTAAGGTTCTTCAAGAAAGAGACCTATCCTCTGAATGTGGCCCACGTTGAGAAAAAGGTGAAAGAAAACTGACATTGCTAAGAGAGGTATTTTATGCCTATAGGCTGAGAATGGAGTTGACTGTGAATCTTTTAATTTGAAGTCTTGCTGTGTTAGCTGCCCCCCAAGCTAAAGCTAGTTTAGGAAGCAGCAGGGGGACAGGAGGCTTATCAGAAGACATAATTAATCAGTTTGGTGCCTCAGGCCTCTTGCAAATATCCCCGTTATTAATTACTTCTAAATGAAAGAGAGGCAAGTCTGTCTGCAAAGACTGAATCAAGGTGGGTGCTTTCCCAACCAAGGCCACACCTTTCAAAGGTCTTAACATAGAGACCACTAAACCAACGGAGAAAGAGGTCAGGAGGCCGGGGTCACAGAACAGACAGTGCGTAGGAGACAAGAATGTGGGGATTAGTGACCACGTCAAATAAAAAATTTTAGCTGTGCTTACTAACCCATGAAATTGACTGGAAGGAAATAGGCTGTGTGTCTGCCAAGTTTGTGTGATGACTGTCTTGCGAAAGAAACACTGATCCTGGGAGAGACCAACTTAGGAACGATCACTCCTAAGGCAAATTGCAGGCCTCCACACCTGAACCAACATGTAGGAGAGCCACGCCTGTGACGCCTGAGAACACT
This sequence comes from Carlito syrichta, assembly GCF_000164805.1. Taxonomy (NCBI): domain Eukaryota; kingdom Metazoa; phylum Chordata; class Mammalia; order Primates; family Tarsiidae; genus Carlito; species Carlito syrichta. The sequence continues at coordinate 218,939 of NW_007247411.1, forward strand.
GTTTCATCTCAGCTGTGGTCAGGGAGGATCAGCCCCCAGGGCAGAAGCAGGTTGAAGGGGGAGGAACACAGGGAGATCTCCCCAGAGGGCAGAGCCAGGTGTTCAGAGGACTGTGGACAAGGGCTGGCTTCCCAAATGGCAGAATCATCTACTGAAGACAGTAGACAAAGGCCATTTTTTTTCAGAGGGCAAACCTAGGCTTCCAGATTGGCTGTCCTAAGAGTTGATGGCCCTGCATGGGCTTGGAGTCCTCACGATAGTCATCCAGCTGGATAGGGATGAACACACACCAGGTGTCTGCCCTGTTTTGCATTCTCTCCCTGTCCAAATGTAAGTTTTTATGGCAGTTGCTGTCTTCTGTTCACCCAGTGTGTATTTGTGTGTTACGGGTAGATGACTTGTCTTTTAGCCATAGGGTTGTACATATGGAACAAATGAAGAAAACCCTACCTCACCCAGATGTCCATAACCTGAAGCCAGATGCTCCCTTCAGGAAAGGGAAAATGAGTGTCATGTAAGCAGGAGGCTGTGGTTTTTAGCACATACACCATGAATGGCATGTCTGCGCCTTGTGCAGCTAAGGCCGTAAACGATGACAAACTGTTGTTGGATATTCGTCTGTTTCTGTTCCTGCCACTATGGACTGCCAGGTTAAAAGACTCCAGTTTTCTTCTGGTATTAGAAATCCATACCGAACGTGCTTCAGGGGCCTCTCCCCAGGCCTGGAGTGATGAATTTGTATAAAAAACCAAATTATGGTAAAGTTATGATCAGCAACAGTCATTGGTTTAAGTATGGGTTGTGACTACTCCCTGGACGTTTAGACAGCAAAATCACTCTCTGAGAGATACCTAGAAAAGACTTCTCGTAAGAAAGAGAGATGTGGAGATCCTCAACCTCTTTTGGCCTCTGTTATACGTCGCAGGAGGAAAGTCTCAGCTGTAGCCATCTGCCAACTCCATTGGAACTTTCTGACCCATAATGAAAGAGGGGAAAGAGAATATTACCTGGGTCCTAGTTGATGTTGGCTCAGTCTTTGAAGGAGCTTGGATGTGCCTGGCCCCTGAATTCTTGTGAAGCAAGATAATGAATGCCTGGCGTTTAAGTGGTTAACTGTGTTTCCTGTTACTTGCAGGATCAAGCATCCTCAATGAGTGCCAGAGACAAGGTCTTTTTTAAATACTACATATAGGGCCAGTATAACATATCAGTCTAGCCCTCAAATTCTACAATCAAACGAAAACCTGACTCTGAAACCAAGCTTAGTAGCTTAAACAAGTTACTCAACCTTCTTAAACCTCAGTTTCTTGGTCTGTAAAAATGGAGATAATAAAAACCTACTTGAGACCGGGCATGGCAGCTCATGCCTGTAATTCCAGCACTTTGGAAGGCCAAGTAAGGGGCCAAGACCAGCCAAGTAAGGGTCCAAGACCAGCTTAGGCAATATAGCAAAACCCACTCTCTATTTAAAAAAAAATAATGGCCGGGCATGGTGGCTCAAACCTGTAATCCCAGCACTTTGGGAGGCCAAGGTGAGGGGATTGCCTGAGCCCACGGGTTTGAGAACAGTCTGGACAACTTGGCGAGACCTCATCTCTACAATAAATCAAAATTTAGCTGGGCGTGGTGGTGCGTTTATAGTTCCAGCTACTTGGAAGGCTGAGGTTGAAGGATCGCCTGGGCCCAGCAGGCTGTTGCTGGAGTGTCTGTGAGCATGCCACTGCACTATCCAGACTGGGCAATGGAGTGAGGCTCCAATTAAAAAAAGAAAAGTAACCAAAAAAAAAAAAAAAAATCTACTTGGCTAGATTATTTTGAGGCATAAGATGATGCACCTGAGGCCGGCATTCAATAAATGTTAAGTGCTTATCACAATTACTTTATTGATGAAGGATATTCTAGTTTGGCCCTGAAGTGGAAGGCATTGTTAGTGTGGCATACAGGCACTCTGATTTGAAGAGTGTTCTCCTTCATGTTAAATAATACAAAAATACCACTTATTCCTGGCTTCACTGCATCCGAATTAGGTTGCTGAAGACAAACAGGAGCAAGTTCGTTTTGCTGCAGTAGAACCTTTTTAGCCGCTGGGTTAGACAAGCATAGATGCCTTCCACAATTATCCAGATGGCTCAGTGGGAATGTGCGATTCGTGCTGACCTGGTAATTGATGGAGAGCAGGAGATGTCTGAACAGGGATGCTAAATTACTTTCACCACAGGGATAGACTGTGTTGGCACTACTGTGGCTGTTTTTATTTAAACCACATAATCATTGTTGCTACCCTCTCTGCTTCTGGAAATTGGATGTGTCTATCCAGAATGGTATTCCCTATATTCATGGACCACTCTGGAGATTCAAGTCCAATCCAGAGCCGGTGAAGAGATGTACATAAGGAATGGCCCAAGCTGAGCTGGAAGGGAAGGGGTAACATTCTCATTTATTGTACAGTTCCTTACAGTTAGATAATAAAAATCACAGAGCAGACCAGGTGTGGTGGCTCAGCCTGTAATCCCAGCACTTTGGGAGGCCCAGGCGAGAGGATTGTCTGAGCCTGGGGGTTTGAGACCAGCCTGAGCAACTTGGTGAGACCTCGGCTCTACAATAAATCACAAAAACTAGCTGGGTGTGGTGGCAGGTGTCTATAGTTCCAGCTACTTGGAAGGTTGAGGCGGAAGGATCGCCTGAGCCCAGCAGGTCGAGGCTGTGGTGGCTGTGAGTGTGCCACTGCACTCCAGCCTGGGCAACAAAGAGTGAGACCCCCAACTCAAAAAAAGAAAAAAAAAAAATCACAGAGCATATGTTTGTGAGGAAGACTAACATGAATACAGAAGTTGTTAATTTGTTTCATACAGTTCTCCAAAGTCACCTTGTCCCTGATGATGACATTTTATTTCAACCAGCACTTCTAGCACCTTCAATTGGCTGAGAATTAGCAGTTTGTCATAGCCCTAGATCTAATATTGAATTGCTTCCATAGTACAAAAAATGGAACCTGCTCCTTACCCACTCTGCCCAAAGATTTGAATTGTTCATGTGCAAATGAGCCCTTCTCATCTAGAACAAGGTGGACTCCTATTCGAAACCATCTGTTTCCCTCTGTCTACTCTGCTTAAGTATTTGACATTTTATTTCAACCAGCACTTCCAGACATGTTGGCCTTCAACTGGCTGAGAATTAGCAGTTTGTCATAGCCCTAGATCTAATATTGAACTGCTTCCATAGCGTGACCCTAATTAAGCTGAGAGGGTGCATTTGGGGAGTGCTGGTGGTAGAAATGGAGGTAGATGATTAATTTTAGTCACAAAAATCCCAGGACATTACTTTGGACAAGTTGTTAATTTTCCTGACCTGTTTCCTCATCTGTATAATGGGACTGTCAGTGTCTTTACCGTGGGATTTTCATTAGAATCAAAACTGCAGAGAAAAAATGAAGCTTATGCTGGTTGGTTTGCTAATGTGCTCAATGTATAAGCTAAATGAAGTGTGAAAAATTCACACTGATGGCCCTAGGGAGACGGCAAACATACAGTTTTCTTTTGGAGTAGCTAAAATGGGTACATTGAGAGACATTTTAAATATATATATATTTACACACACACACTTAAGCAGAGACAGAGGGAAACAGGTGGTTTCAAATAGGAGCCCATCTTGTTTCAGATTAGAAGGGTTCATGTGCATAGGAACAATTCAAATCTTTGGCTGAGTGGGTAGGGGCAGGATTCATTTTTTGTGCTGCAAAGTGGCCTTAGTGACAAAAATCTTGGAGTGTGGTCTTTTCATTCCTTGCATCTGGGCTTCAGTTTTCTCCTCTACAAAGAAGGAAGTGGGTTTGCCAAACATGTCTGTGATGCGCTCGGATCTGCTTACCTCCCCAGCTAACTTCTACTCATCTTTCATGTCTCGATGTAGGTGATGCCCTAAGAAGGTCATCCTGACCCCACCATTGCTCCAGTTCTGGGCGAGGCATCCCTACCGTGTCCTCCCAAAGGATCCTGTCCACCCACCACTGCCATTTTCATACTCTCTTCTATTATTGTCTCTCCATCTTCCCTCCTCACAAAACTGCACGTTTACAAGGTCAAGGACCTGGGTCAGCCTTATTGACCATGGAACCCTAGAACACAGCCTGACCTATAGACTATAGAATGTGAAAGTATGTGCAACAAGAATGCATGCCCAGATGAATATCTCATTGTTATGACACTATTTCTGTTATGTTCTCGGAAACACACTCACTCAACAAAGGTTCTAGTTCTAGTTCTATTTCTGAGAAGCATAGACACTAACAAAAATCTGCTGTGAAACTTTTCAAACATTCTCAAACATATATCAAAGAATAAAATGAAATCCCACATGTCCATAGTCCAGATTCAACCATGACCAAGATTAAGATTCTGCCACATTTGGTTCCTCTTTCTTCTTTTGCAGCTTTTGTTGCCAATTCCAGATCGCTGTCACTTGACCTCTAAATAACGAGGTTGCATCTCTGAAACCAGGGTCAGGTTCTTGCTCAACCATAATGCCCTTGTCACATCTAACAAAACATAATCCACAACAATTTCTTTGCTTTGTTACTGTTTAGTCACTATCCAGATTCCCCTGATTTTCTCAATGGGCTTTTTACAGTTGATTTATTGGAGAATAAGACCTCATCCACCATTGGGTTTTTATGGCTTTAATTGCCCCCACCACCTCTGTTGTTTCATGCCGTTGTCTCGTTGAACAACAGGACTTATTGTCCTGGAAAGTGTCCCATGTTCAGAATTTGCCTGTTTCACTGGAGTGTTATTTCATTTGTTCCTCTGGCTCCATGCTTCCTATAAATTAGAAGCAAGCTCTGAAGGCTCAGTAAGGTTCAGATTCAACTATTTTTGGCAAGAATATTTCTTGGTGATTCTGTGCACTTCATGTTACATCATATCAGGAAAAACACAGTGTTGAATGTCCCATAGCAGCATTTTGCGCAGGCACCATACTTTATTCAACTCGTCCTCTGTGGACAGGCATTCACGATTCCCGCCCCAGTTGTTTATCGCAAATAATGCCACAACGAATAATGTTGTATATCTTTCTGACAGTGAATTTTAGTATCATTTCCTAGGAATGAGATTGTTGCTTCGCTGATGCTAATTCATGTTTTTTTCCTTTGCTGCTTCAAGTTTTTTTTCTGTTTTTATTTCAGCAATTTTACCATGATGTGCCTTGCTGTGTTTATAATGCTTGGGGTTAGAAAGGTTTCTTGAATGTGTGATTTGATCGCTAGTGTCAGTTTGGAAAATTATAACCTCACGTATTCAAATATAGCTATGCTCATCCTCTCCTATCTGGAACTCCGGTTATCTTTTTTTTTAATGTGGAATTAAAAAAAAAAGTGTTATTGGCCAGGCTCGGTGGCTCAGTCTGTAATCCCAGCACTTTGGGAGGCCGAGGTGAGTGGATTGCCCGAGCCCACGGGTTCGAGACCAGCTCAGGCAACTTGGTGAGACCTCATCTCTACAATAAATTAAAAAAATTAGTGGGTGTGATAGCACATGCCTGTAGTTCCGGCTACTTGGAAGGCAGAGGCGGAAGGATCGCTAGAGCCCAGCTGGCCATTGCTGGGGTGCCCCTGGGCGTGCCACTGCGCTTCTGCCTGGGCAACAGACTGAGACTCCAACTTAAAAAAAATGTAGCCGGGCTCAGTGGTTCAGCCTGTAATCCCGCGCCTTTGGGAGGCTGAGGCGAGTGGATTGCCTGAGCCCGTGGGTTTGAGACCTGCTTGGACAGCGAGACCTCATCCCTACAATAAATCAAAAACTCAGCCGGGCGTGGTAGCTCATGCCTGTAATTCCTCCTACTTGGAAGGCTGAGGCGGAAGGATCGCCGGAGCCCAGCAGGTCGAGGCTGCGGTGACCGGGAGCGGCCACTGCACTCCAGTCTGGGTGACAGAGTGAGACTCCAACTCAAAAAAAAAATGTTGTTAGTATTATTTTGTTATAAAGATGCAGGGCTCAAGTGAGGGTTATCTACATTATAGACTGCAGGTGAATTTGGGCTTCCAGCTGACCCTCCCCTCTCCCTGGTAGTAGACCAGGTACCTTTGGGTTGTCATGTGCCTTCCTCTGCTCTCTTTCCCACCCTCCTCCCCTAGCAGATCCCAGTGACTGCTGATCCCTCCCCTGTGCTAACATGACTAAGGTTCAGGTCTCACTTTGAGTGAGAACATGCGGTCTTCAGTTCTTTGTTTCTGTGGCAGATCACTAAACCTGATGGTCTCCAGCTCCATCCATGATTTTGTTCTTCTTTACTGTGTAATACTCTGTCGTGTATATGCACTGCATTCTCTTTATCCAGTCCACTTTCAATGGACAGTAGGGTTGGTTTCATGTTTTTGCTATTGTGAATAGTGCCACAATAAACATGCGTGTACACGTGTCTTTTTTTGTAGAATGATTTATGTTCCTCCAGGTATATTCTCAGGAGAGGGATTGCTGGATCATATGGAAGGACAATTTTTAGTTCTTTTAGGAAGTGCCACACTGTTTTCCGTAGAGGTTGCACTTGCTTTCACTCCCATCAACAGTGTACAAACATGGAACTCCAGTTATCTTTCTGTTAGACCTCCCTGTATCACCAATCTCTCTTATGTTCTTGTCTGCATTTTCACTCATTGATCTTTCTGTTTTATTTGGATACTTACATCTGACCCATATTCTAGTTTATTAAATCTCTATTCAGTTGTGTCTATAATGCTTTAAAATCTGTTCACTGTGCTCCTAATTTCAATTATTTCACTTTTTAGTTTAAAAATTTCCAATTTTTTTTTGAGTCGGGGTCTTACTCAGTTGTCCAGGCTAGACTGCAGTGGTACAATCATGGCTCACTGCAACCTTGACCTCCTGGACTCAGGAGATCCTTCCACCTCAGCCTTCTGAGCAGCTAGGACTACAGATGAGTGCCATCACATATGACTAATTTAAAAAATTTTTTTGGTGAAATGGGATCTTGCTATGTTTCCTAGGTTAGTTTTAAACTTCTAGGCTTAAGCAATTCTCCTACCCTGGCCTCCCAAAATGCTGGGATTACAAGTATGAGCCACTGTGCCCAACCTCCAATGAATTCTTTTTAATAATCCCTGGTTTGCTGTTGCAATTCTCCATTTTTCTCTTTCATTTCCTTGAATAGATTAAGCATAGACATTTTAAAGCAGTGCTCAGTAACTTTAAAATTGGAGTCCCTGTTGTGTTTCTGCTTGCTTATTATTTCTCCTGGGTTTTGTTTGCAATGTCTTATCACTGTGTGTGATTTGATATTTGATAAAGTACTATTCATTATGCATGAACATTTATAGACACATTTTTAGCTTCTGGGTAATACTGTCTTCCTCGATACAGGATTTACATTTCCTTTGGTCAGATATCTAGGGGTAGATGTGAACTGGGGTTACTTTAATATAATTTCAGGACTTTGAGATGATGTAAAACCAGCCTTCAGTCACAATGGGGATTGATGTTTTTTTCCTTATCCTAGTGGTGTCCTTCTGGTCCCAACACAACAGAGTGAAGAATTTACCAGGATCCTCTTTGTCTGATGGATCAGTGCTCCAAATTTACCCCATGCCCTGATTGGCCATCACAAGCGTTCCTTGGCCTTCCAACTTCTCAGGCACTTCCTCTAGCATTGACAGGCACCCCTGTAGGAAAAGCAGCCTTAGCTGCAAGACTCCTCTCTCTGTAGTTCTTTCTTTTTCCTAACCTTGCCACTGTCATTTTTGTCTGCTTTGTTGTGCCAAGTTTTAAAATATTTTCTTCAGATCTTCCTGTTGTTCTTGGTGGCAGGGTTGGCCTGAATAGCCTCGCCTGCCTTCACTGGGAGCAGAAGTGCTCTCACTAGATTTTTAAAAAAGCAATTATTCTAATTTGTGGGATTCTACCAATAGTTTTTATTCCTAGTTCTTTTTTTTTTTTTTTTAAAGAGACAGTGCCTTGCTCTGTCACCCAGGCTGGAGTGCAGCGGCATGATCATAGCTCACTATAACCTTTAACTCCTAGGTTCAAGCAGTCCTCCTGTCTCCATGTCCTGAGTAGTTATGCCATCATATCCAACTAACACACACACACACACACACACACACACACACACACACACACACACACACACACACAGTGATTTTTGTAGACACAGTGTCTCACTATGTTGCCCATGCTGGTCTTGAACTCCTGGCCTTAAGTGACCTCTTGGCTTAGCCTCCCAAAGTGCTGGGATTACAGGTGTGAACTACCACGTCCTGCCTCCTACTTCTTAAATTTTAATTTTTGATGCCCATATCTACATCATCTCCACAGTGAAACTGCCCACTTCTCCTAGATGTGTAGATGGAAGGCCTTCTTGTCATGTCTCCTAAGTAGCTGTGGGAGCTAAAAGCATTGCTGTTTCCCTGAGATGTTGGCTGGAAGTCTTTCTTACATCTGTACATCCAGACTCACTTTAGAATCTAGTGGAGCTGCAAAATTCTCCTACCAGTATAAATGAAGCTTCCCATAATCAACTTATCAACACTTTCTTTGATCTTAAAACAAATTCGGACGAACCTATCACTGTGACATTATACTTGATCAATAGCTTTGTGAAGCTTTAAAAATTCTCATACATATTAAAGTTCCCCCAGAGGACATGCTCATCACACACCTATACATCTGTGAAGGCACTATGGCCTTTCTTACTTGATCAAGAATTCTGTAATTGTGTAGGCAGTCCATTTTTTTCTCCTTTTGTGTTATGCATAAAGTAATCACTGTTTCTCTGCTTGAAAATATTGTTTGGGGCTACGCTTTCATTCCACACAAGAAACTAGAACCGTTCAAGGGAAATGGGAGAGAAATACCAAGGCCTTCAGACTATATCATGACAAGGCTGCAAATGTAGTCAGCTTCTGAGGTGGGGTGGCTAACCTAGGCATTCCCACTGTCTCCTTTCTGTGTTCTTTATTCTCATTTTTAAAAAACATCCATTAATGCCTAGTGGAAGATATTAGGGCTTGGAATGAGAATGGCACGAACTCCCCACCTCACCTCCAGTCAATGGAAGATGGCATTGACCAAATCAGTTGTAAAGACTGGAGTGCTCCAAGAAACAGAGCATGGTAGCGCTTCAAAGTTTCATCTGCTTATACAGAGACTATGCAGATATTTCCCCCGATTCTACTTGAGCAGTGCGAAAGAGACTTGAAGAAAGTTGACAGGAAAGGGAGAAAGGGCAGTCGTGGGATTATCTACTCATCCACCCACCATTTTGTATGTATGCTGGGTACCTGGAAAGGAGCCATTTTGACAATACCTCATCCAAGAAACCTGGTCTTGAGGCAAGGAGACCCCAGCAGACAAAGGCTGACGATTGCACTATAGATATAACAGAAGAAACAGTAGGAAGTTTGGAAGAGGTCAGAGTGCAGCCAAATCTTCCACATCTCTGTACATAATGGGGGAGCCAGCTGAAGGGTCTCTTTACGTAACCCCTTTCCCAGCCATGCCATTGGGCTGCCCGCCACCTAGAGGACATCAATGGCCAGTTCAGGGGAGAAAAGATTTATTTCCTAACTCACCACTAAGGTTCATGACTGAGACCCCTATGACAAATGATAGATTGACAAGAAAAAAACATAATTCATTTCCTATAAGTTTTATTTGACACAGGTGCCTTCGGAAATGAAGAGACAAGGGAACCTGTGTATTCTTATGGACCGTTATGCAGAAGTATGATTGGAAAGCAAAGAAGTATGACCTAAATGGTAGTCAGCTGGGTGGAACTTAACAAGCCCTGACTGTTTAGATGTTTTTTGGCATCTCTGTATTTTCATTCCTTTCGCCTGAGTATTGGAAGGACACTTCTGGAATAAGGGTCTTAGGACCTATGTCAGAGGAAGGTCAGAGAATTAGTTTATGGTCTGCAGGAGGGAACAATGAGATAAAATCCGAAAGAACTTTCTGTTCCTGCTGTTTTCTCAAATACTGATGTGCTAAATTTGGGGGTAGTGTGCCCTGAACCCAACACCAGTCAATTCTACCATGAGAACCAGTAAAAAAACAGCATAGAGGACAATGTGACCTCATCTGTCTCAGCATGGTTAATTGTATTCACAGTGGACTTTATAACCTCTTGAAAATTTAAATTTCCTTTGCATAGCACTGATCATGTGAAATCATGGACTCGTGAAATCATGTACACATGCTTTCTTTTTCTTTGTCTTTAATATTTTGTATAAGACCAGAAAGGAGCCTTGATGTGAATATTACTTCACAGGCTTCTGTTGGTGCTAATGAGAAGCTAGAATTGAGAACTTCCAAGATTCTGTAATGGAGGTGGAAAAGGTAGGAAGGAGGAATCAGAAACTAAGCCATTACCCTTTTACAGAAGGACAGATCCCTCAAATCACATGTCTGGTCAAGCCGGGGAACACTTGAATAAGTAAAGTTTTATTTTTTTATTCTTTTAGATTAAAAAACATAGTTTATTTAGAAAGTAAAGAGAGAGAGAGGGAGAGGGAGGGGAGAGGAGAGAGGGAGGAAGAGAGAGAGAGAGAGAGAGAGAGAGAGAGAGAGAGAGAGAGAGAGAGAGAGAGAGAGAGAGAGAAAGAGAGATTGATTCAGCTCTCCAAGGTAGGGGAGGGGACCAAAGCCAGGAAACAAAGAAACAGCCACAGCTCAAAGAACACATGGCCACATCAGAGTCTAGTAAGGCAATGGCGAATCAGGATAGTTTTAAATTGAACCTAAAATAACTTGAAAGTCAATTTCTTCGTAAGTCTTTATTGGGAGATCTTCCACAAAGCCAGGAAGAGGGATTCAACATAGTACGAGTGGAGCCAGTGATTAGAGACAAATAAAATAGCTTCATGTTTGTGTAGCACTGATAATCAACCAGAAACAATAACAGAGGAAATTTCCATAATAAATTTCTGACAAATTGTAATAGAGCAACTTGGAGAACTTTCTACACCATTTGTCTCTGAAATAACTTCCTCTTGCCCTTGAAATATAAACCTACAAAATTTTTTTTCAGGGACCTTTTTACACTTTGTTTTGGCTATAATCTGCATAATGGGATTTAGTAAGACCTGATGATGCCAGCTACCTCCTGAGAATAAGGTTCATTAGCTCTGCTAAAAGCCTCCCTTAATCTCTCAGTGCCTCCTTTTACACCTGTAAGATAATGTATACATCTGCCTTCCCTGTTCCACTATCATTTCTCTTTGCTTTTTCATTCAGGTGAGGTAATCAGAGTTCACAAGGTTCTTTCTCGTGATAGAATAAGAACAAAACGTCAGCCCTCCAAAGACTCCTTTATCAGCAGAAAACCGGACACCCGTTGTCTAAAGGAAACCTGTCTTCCAATGAGAAATATTTAATTATTCTTTCTCTAAGTCCTTCACTTTTCTAAGATTACTTCTTAAACCTCATCTGTCTCAGCATGGCTGTTCATATTCACAGTGGACTTTATAACCTCTTGGGAATTTAAATTTCCTTTGCTAAACCTCAATTTTTGTAAGCAGAGCCTCAGCTTTTATATCATTGCCAGATTCTGACGGAGGGTAATACTTCATTTTAATAAACTTTAATTGCTACATTAATCCAGTTCATTATCCATGTGGAGTGCCATTTACTGCTCTTTTAAAAATCTTTCCCTCGGACTCTGTGTACACAGCCTGTAAACAAAGGCAGCTGCTGAGTTTGTTCAGACTGTTACCATTTGGGATGCGCCATCTACCTTTTGTTCCCAGATTAATTAGGGCCGACAAAACTGCTTGCTTCACCATTGACGGAGCTGGTGTCTATGCAGGAGATGTCTTACAGAAAGTGTATCATTTACGCTCAGGATTGCCCATCCAATGCACCCTCCTGTGTTTTCCAGGCCTGGTAGCGATCAATTATTCAGAACCAAGTGCTTCCAGGAGATGATAGATCAACTCTTGATGATATTGCTCACATTATAAATTCCCTTTCTACTCCACGTAGTATCTTTAATCAGACACGGGGGATGGAGAATGCCAGGCAATTCTACCTGAATTGAAACATCCAAACTAAAAGCAGCTACACACATGTCTACCGAAGGGGATGGTAAATTTGTCTAATGAAGGTCACTGAGGACAACCAGCTCTCTGAAGAGGAGCTGTAAATGGCATTTTGGACAGCAATCCTTATGACAATGAGAATATTCCATTTAATGAAATGGATTAAAAATAAAAGCATACAGAAATAAAATCATGGTGAATGATAAAAACTCCACAGTAACACTTTTCCTTCAGGCATGCTTAAGTGATACTCTTAATCAGAAACAACTGGAATCAGTATTCAGAGAACATTTTTCTCCTTAAAGACCAATAAACTCCCTAACCATCGCAGGACTCTATTATGTCCCAGGGTTTTAATAAGACGTCAGAGAATTCTAGCCATGGTTTCTTAAGTTACTATGGCTTGCTCTTAAAGTGTGTATAAACATCCATTTTATTGGATCCTAGCTTAGTTATAGAGATTAAATGCTAATCTTTCTCTTCTTCTCTTTCCCTCTCCTATCTTTTTTTTTTTTTTTTAGATCAGACCCAGCCATAGGGGCTTGATGGATAGTAACAGCAGAAGGACTCTGAGCATGTGGGAGGCAAGAAAAAAAAATGAAAAAAGCAGGATATGGGCATTGAAAAGAAACAACTGTTTTCCTATTTTTATTGGGTTGGCTGCATCATTCTATAATCGAAATAGTTCTTGATGGAGAAGCACTGATAATATAATGGGTCTGAAACTCTTTCACTTGGCTCCTAGGAAGGCAGCCTCATGCTCAGAAAAAAAGGGCAAAGAGTGGCATTTTTTTGTTTTATCTTTTCATTTTATTATCATAATTGACTCTGGTTGCAATATACTGTACCATATCATCACCTAGCATTAAAGAACACCAAAGAATGTCTAAGTGTTATGTAACCTGCTTCTTGGATGACATTATCTTGTCAAAGCTCAGTCCACTGTTACATATGGTAAAAGTTATACACATTTTACCTGCAAAGAATATAAAAGAGTGACATGGTTTTTGTTTGTTTGTTTTTGTTGTTGTTTTTGAGTTGGAGTTTCTTCTTGTTGCCCAGGCTGGAGTGCAGTGGCATGCTCACGGCCACTGCAGCCTCGATCTGCTGGGGCTTAAGTGAACTTTCCACCTCAGCCTTCCAAGTAGCTGAAATTAAAGACACATGCCACCATGCCTGGCTAGTTTTTGTAATTTATTGTAGAGACAAGGTCTTGCCAAGTTGCCCCGGCTGATCTCAAATCCCCGGGCTCAGGCAATCCTCTTGTTTCGGCCTCCCAAAATACTGGGGTTACAGGCTGAGTCAGTGCCTGGCCTGACATGGTTTTTAATGGGAACCCTGGGAAACCCATCACCACTTGAAAACTGGGTAACAGCAAGAAAATACCTTGGACCCAAACCAAAAAGTCTTCACAGTGGCCTCATCCCAGGAGAAATGACTAATGGCTTGTTAGTTTCTATACATTTGGGATGACAAATAGGTTTTTTTCCTCTCTCTTCTCAGAAAGTTGGTTATGGCTGTCTGAGTGCTGTTTGAAGAAAGCTGCTTAGGAGAGGTCAAGGGCTTAGCAAAAAGATAATATTGTGATCGCTTAGTGATGTTCATGACTGGCTTCTAAAGGGAAGTGAGAAGGTAAGTGTCAAGTGTCTGTTAGATATCATTGCCTTAGCTTTATCGTTTGGCTTTTAACAAACTTCATAACTCTTATTTCAAGCCCCTCTTGAGAGCAAGAGGAATCTTTTATGGGTCTTAAGTCTCCCTGAAGCTCTACAAAGCATAAACATCCCAGAATTTGCAAAAGAAATGTTCTGGAACACTGATAATAAGACTTGGAAGGAAGACCCAGGTTGAAAATCTTTTAGATGTATGTAAGCAGTTCATGGAAGCAGCATGATTGCAGGACTTGGGAGATGTGCTAAAATGTAGAATGGGCATTGAAGAGGGGTGAAGAATTTTGCTTAGGACTGATGCTGATAAAAATGGGGAAAAATAAAGAAAGAAGAAGGAAAATTTCTATGTTAAAGCTGTTACTTTTTATGAGAACAAGAATAAAAATAAGTGGACATACCTGAAAGGGGCTTGGGTTGTTGAAAATCCACAATGCAATGTTGGAAGAGATTTTATCAGGTTAGAAGCAAAGGACATCTCTCATTGGATTCTGTCCACATCACAGGTTATCTAAATCTTATAGGTCATTTGTTAAATTTCTGACAGCACCATTCCATTATTACTTTGAAAGATGAAAAAATGCTGAAAATCCTCTAATATTAAAAAAAATCTAATTTTCAAAGTTTTTTTTAAAACTTAGAAATCTCAGGATTTACTTTCTTCTCACATAGTATTAGTTTATAAGTTTTATATCCATGTTGATATGATTATCTATATGAAGAATAAGACCACTGCAGAGGAAAAGGGTGTGTTCAATCATAATCATTATTTGTTCAAAGCTTATTTAATGGGTTTTGAATGAAAAATAAGTTCTAATGGCTTAAGATATCCGTTGTATGTAATATAGTGCATCTTGAATGGTACTTTTTCTGATGATCTTTGCTATATAATAAATCACTCGAAAACTTAATGGCTTAAAACAGGGACATGTATTTCACTTATGAATCTGCACTTGGCTTGGGGTCAGTAGAAACAGCTTGGCGGCTCAAAGACTGAAAGCTGGAATCAGCACAAAGCATCACATGTCTGGCACTTGATCCGGGCTGTTGGTTGGGATCTCAGCTGGGACCGTGGGCAGACACTAAAGCATGATCTTTTCATGAGGCTGCTTGGCTTCCTTACAGAATGATGGTGAGTTCCAAGGGCGAGCGTACACAAGGACCAGGAAGTGAGCTGGAAAAGGTTGAATACTTTTTTATGACCTAGCCTTGGAAGTCACTTGTGCTGAAGACACAGATCCACTCAGATAGAAGTGGAGGGAATGTAAACTCCATCTCTTAATGGAGAAATGTCAATCTCACATTGTAAGAAAAGTATGTGGGTTGGGATACATAGATGTCTCTATCTTTGGAAAATAAAATCTGCAGTCGTACTAATTATGTGCCACCTTTGGGAAGATGAAGAAAATAATTCCTCAAAGAATTTTCTGCATTTTGAGGCTAAAAGTGAAGAATCCAAAATGAGAAAGGCTAAATCAAGTGACTTGAACATTGGTTCAAAGTGATAACACAATGCCTAACACTCAGCAGGAACTCAATAGATTTCTCCCCTTCCAGTTAATTAAGTCCTATAATTTCTATGGTGTTCCGAAGGCTTTGTTAAACCAAAGGACTGAAATTAAATTCAGTTCTGTTTTAGATGTACATTCATTTATTTAAAAATCTCTTTTAAAGTGCTAACTTTATTATATCTGAAAAGGATATCATTAATTATAGAATCTGTCTTAATGGTATACAAAGTAGCATGAAGAGATTAGCTTGTGATTTATAACTATAAATCCAACACCTTTGAATGTAATAAGTCATAAGGTATTAGTTAGATGATAATATGGGAGACAGATATGCACAGTTATTTAAAAAAAAAATCTTTTAGCCTCGGATAGCTGGTCCCTCCTATTTCCCAGCAGGATGCTCCATCTCCGTGGCAGGGCACCCATCAACGAGTGTCAGGACCAGGGTGTGGTGTGGAAAGCCCCTCGTCCCGGGACACAGACATGGCCAGAAAGGCGGCCGCCCCCTCGCCGGTCACGCACCGTATGTTCGTGGGGTACCTGGCACTGAACCATGCGTAGATGACCTGCTTCTGGGTCGGGATTTCGTTCATAGCAGGGCAGCTTCCTCAGTGCGATCTATTGAAAGTCAGTTCTTGATACAAGGGTTTCTTTTGAACAAAAGGAAAAAAAAAACTTTTCCAAGTTTTGATAGTTTATCAAGATGACATAGTTGAAGCTATCTGGTGTTTGGAGTCAAAATGACCTAGATCCAAAAGTTGACCGGCACTTTTTAGCTATAACAGCAAAAATAATCACAATAATATAGTAATAAAAATGATAGTTGACATTTATAGAATGTTTGTTCTTAGCCAGTTATTTTGCTAAGAACTCTGAATGCATGATCTCATTTATTTTTTCAACAATTTTAAGGTAGCAACTATGATTATCCTCATACATAGATGTTACACAGTAAGTAATAGAACTGATATTTGAACCTATTCAGTTTCATACAAACTCTTACCAACTATGCAAGCTTCTCAGATTTCTTGTGTGTCCTCATCTATACAACAGGGGTATCATTCTTACTTGAAGGAGTAGAAATGAGATCATATATATGAAAAATAGTAGGAACTTAACAAATGCTAATTTTACTTTCTCTTAGGATAAAGGACCCAGTCATATCCTGGGTGGCCTAAGCACTAACTCTTGCTACCTTCCTTTATATAACGTTTGTGTCTTATGCAATGACAGATAACCAGGGCTGGGAGAAGCCATGGATATCTATTTCAAAACTACTTGTTTTGAAGTTGAAGAAACCTGAGGTTTAGAAGGTCAAGTGACTACCCAGAGACACAGAGCTAGTAAAAAGCAGAGCTGAGATCTAACTCTAAGACCCACATTCTGCTATTGCAGGACGCTGCCCTCTAATTTATTTGACAAGTAATTGTATTATAAGAACACACACCTGTGGATTCGAGACCCACCTGGGCAACTTGGCAAGACCTCATCTCTACAATAAAAAAAAAAAAAAAAAATCAGCCGGGCATGGTAGCGTGCTCCTGTAATTCCAGCTACTCGGAAGACTGAGGTGGAAGGATCGCCGGAGCCCAGCAGTTTGAGGCTTCAGTGGCCGGGAGGGGCCAGTGCACTCCAGTCTGGGTGACAGAGTGAGACTCCAACTCAAAAAAAAAAAAAAAAACAAGAGCACACAAAATAAGCGAATTATTAGATACATAAAACTTGCCAATACTTCATGTTCTATATTGATAATTTAATAATTAAATTCAGTGTTTTATTAAATGCCTGTTAGTAATGCATGTTTATAGATATTTCCAAATGCCTGAAACTGAAATTTCATGCCATCCTCAATGATTGTTAAGTCACTAGGCAGTAACTCACCCTGCTAGGGTTAATTATGACACCTAATAACACTCATGCTGGAAATTCCTGCTTAGACAAATTACTCTCATAAATCTCTTTAGAGAAGTGTAAAATTCTCATTACTTAAATGATGAAACAACTAATCTTTCCTCCTTGTCCCTTCAAGATAATAAGATTGCCAAGACTGCTACAGTCGAATGATGGTTTAAGGTAATTAATAACGCTACAAGAACCAAGGGCCTCAAAAGCTCACAATGATGTCTGGAAACCAAGGGAGGACAGAGCTTTTGGGAGACAATCTTCAAATTTTTAAAGGGATCTGTGTTAGCCTGATTTTCAAACTTTCATCGCAGAAGGAGATCCTTGGACGTGTTAAATTTGCTATCACCTAAAACTACACTAAGTGCTTAATTTTTTCATTCATTTATTTATTCAACAAGTACATGTCAGCACTGGGGATAAAATTATCAACAGGACAGACACCATTGCTTGCCTCTCAGAGTTTGTAGTCCAGAAGACAGGCAAGAATGCTGTATGACTTGAAAGGTTTTCTAAGGTGGTGACTCCATTTCACCATGGCCGCCTTCAGCCACTGCCACTGCTGGTGCCCACAACCATCACCTGGCCTAGCAGAATCCCCTAGCTCCAAGAAATAAGTCAGTAACCTTTGGCACATTTCACGTCTCTAGCTGTTCATAGAAATGACTGTTTCAGAGGTCCATCAATCAGTATTCAGTCAGGAGACAGATCTGTTGTTATTATATACCCATACTTGTTATTTGAATAGAGAATTTAGTATAAAGAATGGAGCCTGGGCAACATAGTGAGACCTTATCTCTAAAGAAAAAAAGAAAATACCCAGTGTCATGGTGCACTATAGTCCCAGCCTGAGGTGTGAGGATCCCTTGAGCCCAGGAGTTCAAGGTTGTAGTGAGCTATGACCAGATGATTGGGCCACTGCACTTCAGCCTGGCCAAGACAGTGAGACCCCGGTCTGGAAAAAAAAAGTATAACTAGGTATAAAGTTTTTTTTTTTTGAGTTGGAGTTTCACTCTATCGCCCAGAGTGGAGTGCAGTGGCCACTCCCGGCCACCGCAGCCTCGACCTGCTGGGCTCTGGTGATCCTTCCACCTCAGCCTTCTGAGTAGCTGGAATTAAGGTGCACGCTACCACGCCCGGCTGATTTTTTGATTTATTGTAGAGATGAGGTCTCGCTGCCCAGGGGGGTCTCGAACCCGCAGGCTCAGGCAATCCACTCACCTCAGCCTCCCAAAGGCACGGGATTACAGGCTGCACCACCGAGCCCAGCTCAAAGTTGTTAATGGATAACTGAAAGGGTAAAAAGAAAACCCAGGTGCCAAGGAGATGACCACTGCAGGAAGCAGCTACCACCACTAGGGCTAAAGGAACACAGATAAAAGTTTGGAATTATTAATATTTAGAAACTTGCAGGAGGACCTGGTGGAGTCCCAGACCCTCAAGGAGAGGATACAGCTCAGCGGGTGATGTTGTCTGAGGGGGAAGAGTGATGGGCGGGGGATAGGATGAAGCTGGTTTTAAAAATGTTAGGAAAATCAAATATGAACTCAGCTGCTACTAGGAACAGCTGCCATTGGATTGGAGAACATTCCTGAGATGGCACTAACGGAAACAGAAAGATCACAGGAAATTCACCCCAGCAGACAGAAGACACTCACATCCTCCTTCCTTCTCCAGCCTCACAGCCTCCCAAGGTGCCCCTTTACAGAGTCTAACAGGGGACCAGCTGGCAAAGCAGAAATGCTGTTTTCTGGATTCCAGGCCCAGCACTGCACAGCAGAATTGTATTCAAGAATGAGTTTGGAGCCGGGCTCGGTGGCTCAGCCTGTAACCTCGCGCCTTTGGGAGGCTGAAGTGAGTGGATTGCCTGAGCCCGCGGGTTCGAGACCCACCTGAGCAGCGAGACCTCATCTCTACAATACATCAAAAAATTAGCTGGGCGTGGTAGCGCACGCTTGTAGTTCCAGCTACTTGGAAGGCTGAGGTGGAAGGATCACCGGAGCCCGGCAGGTCGAGGCTGCGGTGGCCGGGAGTGGCCACTGCACTCCAGTCTGGGTGACAGAGTGAGACTCCAAATCAAAAAAAAAAGAATGAGTTTGGAACCTAAGGCAATGACCTAATAATTAAGACAAATAGGATGTCAACAGAGTGGTCCCTGGTCTCTGCTGTCCTCAAAACCAAGAACCCAATGCCCAGGACATATTACTCGAACTCCTTCTGCGTTGTTCTCTGAGGTTGGGTTCCCCTCCCACGCAAGGTAAAAGGGCACTGGGAGGGAGTCTATCTGGGCATGTTTATACTGTAGCCTTGTTATTCCCTCTTCATTATGGGACAATACACACAATTATCTTAACATTCACAGAGATATGTAGGATATCCTTCCATGTTGGCTTCTTGGCCCACATCTCTTGATGAGGAAATGGTGTATAATCAAAGTGTTCCTAGACCCACTGGCTCATTCTGCTTTGCCAACAGCATGGGAAGATTATGATGGTGATAAGAATTTCTTTGCTTTGTACTGATGGAGTCTTCAATATGCCTTTTTTGCACAGGATTGACTGGTAACCTGCCCAGCTGCTGGCTGCCTTGTTTGGGTGAGGGATAGTTCTGGGAATTAACTGAGGTCGCGGAGGATGTGATGTTTAGAAGGGAGAAGGAAGCCGGGCTTGGTGGCTCATTCTCCCAGCACTTTGGGAGGCCAAGGCGAGTGGATTGCCTGAGCCCGTGGGTTCGAGACCCGCCTGGGCAACTTGGCGAAACCTCATCTCTACAATAAATTAAAAAAAAAAAAAAGAAAATGAAAAGACTGAACTAGGCTGAGAGAATAACATAGAATGACTCTGTTGGGGAGAAATGCAGACATTATAGTACAACAGTTTGTATACATTTTTAAACATACATTCTTAAAATACTAAAACTTTGGTAAGTTTGCCCAAGAGATCAAAATATTTAAGGACTTCAATATCACACAAGGAACATTGATCATCACAACTCTACAGCACAGTGACAGGCTCTAAACATGTTTATATGTAAACCTCCTTGTCACTAACTGGCCCCTCAGCACTATGCAACTGGGTAAAAGTATTCACTGCCCTGAGCATGCTCAGTTCAGATACCTACCCATCATCCTTTGGTGCCAGCCGGCTGCTTGACCCCACCCCTAATCGCCTAGTCATGCTAGATCGTACTTTGCTTTACCTGTATTGCACGTGACATTTGGTCTCACGCTGTAGCTCACAGGTATCACCATACTTCCTCAGTTGTAGCAAAAACAATCTTTGACTTCTCAATAAAAATGACAGTGCCTTCTTGTGTGCTTTGTCTTACAACGTGAGCACGGGCAGGCAAGGCATTTGTCTGAGAATAGTGCCTGGCCTAGTAAGAACTACATAGGTGTTCTTAAAATAATATTGAGATAGTGAGATACAATTTAAGAAAAGACAATGGCAGTGGCAGCATGTCAGGAAAGGGAGGAAGGGTAGTGGTATGGGTAGAACCATCTCTCAATTCAATCCCTTGGGCCCAGTGATTTAAATATAAGCTAACTCTCATGTCAGTTTCATTCGGTTTTGAAACATTCACAACAAATACTACAAAAGTGATACAATGCGACCTGCCTGGGCAACTTGGTGAGACCTCATCTCTACAATAAATAAAAAAATCAGCCGGGCGTGGTGGCGCATGCCTGTAATTCCGGCTACTCGGAAGGCTGAGGTGGAAGGATCAGCGGAGCCCAGCAGGTCGAGGCTGCGGTGGCCGGGAGCGGCCACTGCACTCCAGTCTGGGCAACAGA
>NW_007247411.1:240319-365046 GCF_000164805.1 Carlito syrichta
AAAAAAAAAAAAAAAGAAATATGGCAATGGTTCCAGATAATAACTATATTTTATAAAACTTTCAGGGCCAGGCTGGGAGGGCTGGCTCATACCTGTAATCCCAGCAATTTGGGAGGCCAAGGCAGGAGGACTGCTTGGGTCCAGGAGTTTGAGACCAACCTAGGCAATATAGTGAGATACCATCTTTACAAAACAATACAAAAATGAGCTGGGCATGGTGGCGCGCACCTGTAGACCAGGCTACTTAGGAGGCTAAGGTGAGAGGGTTGCCTGAGCCCAGGAGGTCGAGGCCATGGTGCGCCATGCTCACGGCACTGTACTCCAGCCTGTGTGACAGAGTGAGACTCTGACTTAAAAACAAACGAAGAAAACCTTGAAGGCCAGACCAATTTAATAGACACAGGTAGAGGCGACAGATGGATTCCCTCTCAGTATCAACAGTCTGACTTTCCTTTAGGTTTTTAATTATCAAGACAAACCCTGTCTCTAGTCCTGACAATACAGTAGATATCAGCTACAAATGGCAATGTAAATTTAAAGTTAAATGTAAATAAAATGAACTTTAATTGCATTAGACACATTTTACATATTCAACCATAGCATGTGGTTAGTAGCTGCCATACTGGACTGCACAGATATGACAACATTCCATCACTGCAGCACAATCTATTGGACAGTGATAGACTGTCCCCACAGTCAGGAGCAGCATTCATCAGGGCTCTCTCTGTACTGGGTCTAATTATTTGTAGAATTCTTCAAATGGAGGTATGTGAATGTTAAATTCAAGAACATAGGAAGCAGAGGCAGTAATTATTTATTTTATTTTTCTCTATTGCCATATTTAAAGGTATAAAGTCTGCCCAATGATATACTATCATTTTTCATTGCTATTATTATTATTGTTATTAATTTGAGTTGGGGGCCTCACTGTGTCACCTAGGCTGGAATACGCTGGCATGATCACAGCTCACGGCATCCTCAACCTCCTGGGTTCAGGCAATTCTTCCACCTCAGCCTCCCGAGTAGCTGAGACCACAGGTACACACCACCACTCCTGGAGATATATATATATATATATATATATATATATATATATATTATATAGATATGTCTTATTATTTGTTGTTGAGATGAGATCTTACTATATGTTGTCTAGGTTGGTCTCAAACTCCTGGGCCCAAGCAATCCTTCCACCTCAGCCTCCCAAAGCGCTAGTAATACAGGCGTGAGCTACCATATCCAGCCTCCATTATTATTAATTATAGGTCGGTGGGGTGAGATAAGAAGGCTCAACCCAAGTACTTTTGGAGTATTTCGGACCCCTAGAGTATAACAAATCCCCAAAAAGCCTACCCAGAACTGTCTTATTGGAAAATTATATAACTTCAAAGAGGAGTACTGAGAGTGAGTTACTAAGCTTTTGCAGGATTCATGACTTGTTTATGTGTGACATCTACTTGGGTAACCTTCATCTTGCAGGAGTTAAACACTCGTCAGGAATGTGCTTGTTGGGACAATAACCACAGCCGCATTTCCAGGCAAATGGGAAACAGTTAACCTGAAATGCTACAGCGGTGGTTGAAAGAACAACCAGCAGTCGCCTCTTTCCCCATGTACATCACAGAGGGTTCTCAGAAGCCGGTGATTAGGTACTACTGATGCCTACTGGGGAGAGGAAAGCAACAATGATCTATTGAACATCTAACCAAATGTCACAACCACCTGGAAAAGTAAGTAATCTTATTCCTGCCTTACAGATGGGAAACTGAGACCCTGAAGTTTAATTAACTTGCCCAGTGTCTTGTAAGTAGAAGTTGAATCCAAGATTAGAGAAAAAGGAGGGAGGGGTGGAGTGGGGGATGCTTTTCCCCTCCATGCCACACTATACCCCGGATGGGGAGAAGGGTCAGATTCTGTGCAGTTTTTTCTTAAGGATTCAGACCTCCTTGTCCTGCTACCAGTTATGCTATTTTGAGGCATCTTGTGTTAACAGAGTGAGGATGAGCACTTTTCAAAAGCTGAAGCTATCACACGCATAAAGATGGTTTTCTGCACCATCCCCTTCCAGACCAACACTCAGCTCGAAGCAGCAGATGCCAACAGAAGCAGCTGTCACTGCTGTTTGGCATGTTAATAGACACCTGTGTAAAAAAAGAACTCAGAGAAACATGATGGTTTCTCACCCCATCTGCTGTTCTTAACCTACCTTTTCTTTTTCTTGTTTATTGACTTTAGTTTAAAAAAAACTTTCTAAAAAGTTTATGTTTTTAATTGACAGTTAATAATTGTACAGGTTTATGGGCTGCAATGTGATGTTTTGATACATGTACGCATTGTGGGAGGAGCCAGCCAAGCTAATTTGCATATTCATCCCTTTCTTTTCTAAGTTACAAGCCAGTCGTCCAAGGTCAATGGTCAGCAGCCTTTCTGCCCTTCCCCCGGCAGCCAAGGATCACATTGATGGCTGAGTTAGAGTGACGACTAATTAGAGACACAAAAATCACAGAGACGTAACAAACCAAAATGAACACACTGACCTCATTTATGATGCTCACACAATCCCACAGACACTCCCAGACGGCAGTTTCTGCAGACATCATGGGAACGGGCTGCATCCTCTCTGATGCTTGTTTCTTGAATCTTCTGTGGCAAGGATAATTTGACAGGCCTAACAGCAAGCACCAGCTCCTTCGTGTACTGTCGAATGCCTTTGTAGAGCACTTTCTAGCTTCAGATACTACAGTCATTTTTATCTGAACCGGAATAAGACACTAAACAGTTTTCTCCCGGGCATGAAACTGTCATAAATGTCAAAATAAGATAAAGATCCTTGAGACATTTTTTTCCAAGCTTAATTTTTTTCCCTACTAGATTCTGAATCCAGAACTCTCTCTCTATATATATATATTTTATAAAACATGATTTTGCTTTCTGATTTACTTCTGAATGTTTGCCTTTAATGAACTCCTATACAATTGCACAGTTCAGTATTGCCCATGTGGTATGTGTCTGTAAAATGTCTACTGAGCTGTAACACAAGAAGATATTATATTATTCAACAGCCTCTTGTTATAATTCAGGCAGTTTTGTATAAGAGAGAGAGAGAGAGAGAGAGAAGTAATGAAATGCTTAAGTAAAACAATGAATTATAATCTGTGCAAAAGCTAATTTGCTAATTTGATATACAGTGAATGCAATATGTTTGGATCCCATTGAAGCATATTATGCATTGTCTTGTGAAATCTTATTTGCAAAATGAATTTAAATAGTCTTGAAACAGAGTTGATTGGAGGTCTGTAAACAAGACTAACGCTAAATGGCAACACTGTAGGTAAAAAGCAATGCTCAACCAGTGGACAGTAGAGGCAGCCAGTCCCGGCAGACGGGCGAAGACAGTGGGGTGAGGACACTGGAGGGAAGGGGGTTTTCATGACTCAGAAGGTTGCTAAGAAGCTAATGGTGAAGTAGAGTCTCTGCATTATTCTCCCTATCCCTACCCCTAACTGGCCTTGGCACTTTCGGGTTCCCTGTTTGCTGCCTAGTCCCAAAAAGAACTCTTGAAATTCCTTGTTTCATCTTTGATTCTGAGAACATAAATTTGCCTGCCATCATTTTTTGTTTCTTTTTAGAACAGGGAGAAGAGACACCGTTTCTCTCTGCCTTTCTCCCAAGCTGCCCTAGCCTTCCTCCAACCACTGGAGCTCAGCCCTACCCAGAGTCTGGTCCGCCCGGCCCATGGTAGCAGCCACACGACCCTTCTAAGTCTTCGCTCTGGGTTGAAGATTCTTTTTTTTTCTTAGGGTTGGTGATAACCGGGACCTTGGCTTTACTCTTCGGTTGGACAAATACTTCTCTATGTTAGGCACTGTCTAGAATCTAGATTTACAACTGCGAATGTGACACTGTGAGTCCTCCAGTGTAGGGAACAGGCGTTGACAATATACTGGAGGCTCCCCCAGTCAAAGACAATCATTTTCTTCAGCCAGCCATCTTGCAAATTCATGTTCTCAGAATCAAAGAATTTCAAGAGTCCTTTTTGTGACTATGCAGCCAACAGGGAACCCGAAAGTGCTGAGGCCGGTGCCACACTGAGGGGTAGGCAAACGAAACCCACAGAAGTAAGTAGGTTAGAGACTCTCCATTTGGTAAGTGGAGGATTAAAAAATGGAGACACCCTCAAGATATGAACAAAATATGTGTATTTTATATCCCAAGAGGTCTGGATCCCAAATGCCCTCTGTCCTGAATAGTACATACGTGTTAAAGGACAGCTGTGCTAAGGTTGGAGCTTGCACCAGAGGAAGCACCAGAAATCCCAGGCATCTGAAAAGCATGCAAATGGAGAACACATTTGTAGTAACCATCATTTAGTTTCACTGGAGAATGCCTGTTTTAGGCACACTCCACTCTGGTCACTTTGTGGCCAGGGCAGGGCCTCAAGTGTTGTAAAAACACAGCCCGGCCGGGCACGGTGGCTCAACCCTGTAATCCCAGCACTTTGGGAGGCGGAGGCGAGAGGACTGCCTGAGCCCAGGGATTCGTGACCAGCCTGGGCAACTTGGCGAGACCTCGTCTCTGCAATAGAAAAAAATTAGCTGGGCATGGTAGCACATGCCTGTAGTTCCAGCTACTTGGAAAGCTGAGGTGGAAGGATCGCCTGAGCCCAGGTCAAGGCTGTGGTGGCCGTGAGCATGCCACTGCACTCCAGCCTGGGCGACAGAGTGAGACTCTGACTCAAGCGCCCCCCCCCCCCAAAAAAAAACCACACACAAAAATACCACATAGCCCAAGGGACCCATTCTACCTCTGTACCTCTGGCAATATTTTGAACTAAATTATTAGAGGTCACACAGCTCTGATTTGTCATAAACCATATGCCTTTACATGGCAAGAATTTATGCCTACCACTTACAAAGACAGTTCATGGCTGCTTTTTCAATTTGTTTTTTTTAAATCCAATTCACATATAGCTCAAGTATGCTGCAATCTGAATTTCAACTTTTTGTGGTCAAAGCTTGTAAGTAGCTAAAATAGTCAAGGTTCATGAGCCATTGTTAAATAAATCCATCACTTTCTCAGCAAGTGCTTGGTGAGCACAAGCCGAACGGTGTCTATAAAAGGCTCAGGCAGCAGGCAGAGATCGCTTCAAGGACCTGTTCAAGCAGAAGGACCAAGTTTTCTTTTTGTGGTCCCTCACTGGTGTCTTGAAAAGTAGAGAACTTTCATTAAGGGTTCGTGTCATGAGTCTATTTCTCCAGCCCTGTCCAGAGAACTCTTCAGCAACTGCTAATGGTTCAGGACTTAGGACTGGGCTCTCCTGAAGGGAGGAGCTTGAGGTGGGCATAGCCCAAACCAGAATCTTCATCAATGTCCTCCTCTCCTTGGCATCATCTCCTAAATAACTCTTCACCTGGGATGATGGCCCCAGAGAAACCTGCACAGCTGGCAACTGGGTCGCTAATGTGGTGAGTTTCATGGCTCCCCAGGTAGGAAAATGAGCAAAGAGGGGAGCTTGGACCTCTCTCGTTCTCCCATTCAACCAGCGAGGTAATGCTTTGGGTTGATGTTTAAGAATCATTGTGGAGAAAGGGAATTCTTGTGCACTCTTGGTGGGAATATAAATTATTACAGCTGTCTGGAAAATAGTATGGCAGTTCCTCGGAAACTAAAAAGAGAACTACCATGTGATCCAGTAATTCCACTTCTGAGTGTTTACCCAAAAGATCTGAAATTGGCATGTTAAAAGGATCTCTGTGCTCCCATATTGATTGCAGCAGTATTCACAATAACCAAGTTATGAAATCAAACTTAGTGTCCATGAATGGATGAATGGATAAAGAAAAGGTCACACACACACACACACACACACACGCACTACTATCCAGCTTTTAAAAAGAAAGCAAAAATCTGTTATTTGTGACAACATGCACAGGATTGGAGAACATTATGCTAAGTAAAACAAGCCAAGCAAGAGAAACAAATACATGTTCTCACTTATATGTGGGATCTAAAACAATCAATCAAACTCAAACTAGCAGAGGAGAACGGTGGTGACAGAGGCTGGGGGTATAAGGGGAACAGGGAGATGATGGTCAAAGAGTGAAAAGACTCACACAGGAGAAATGCTTTTTCCCCCTCTGTGATATATTGCACAGACTGGTGAATATGGTAAATAACAATGTATTGGACATTTCAAAATTGGTAAGAGAGTAAACTGCAAAGGTTTTCACTGCAAGAAATAAGTATTTGAGGTAAAGGAGATGTTTATTAGCTTGACTGAGTTATTCTCCACTGTATTTATGAAAAAAACTTTGTACTGGCTGGGCGTGGTGGCTGAGCCTGTAACCCCAGCGCTTTGGGAAGCCAAGGTAAGAGGATTCTCTGAGCCCGGGGGTTCGAAACTAGCCTGGGCAACTTGGTGAGACTTCATCTCTACAATAAATCAAAAAATAAGCTGGGCATGGTAGCACACGCCTGTAGTTCCGGCTACTTGGAAGGCCGAGGTGGAAGGATCGCCTAAGCCCAGCAGGTCGAGGCTGAGGTGTCTGCGAGTGTGCCACTGCACTCCAGCCTGGGTGACAAGAGTGAGACTCCAACTCAAAAAAAAATAATAAGAAAAGAAAAGAAAAACTTTGTACCCCATAAATACATAAACTATAATTCGTCAATTTACAACTAAAAAATTTAAAGTAATAAAAAAAACTTGTAACTCCTTACAAAGTTTCAGCTAAGCAAGATGAATAAATTCTAGAGATCTAATGCAAACTAGATGACTACAGTTGACAGTCTGTATTTTATATTTGAAATATGCTAAGAGGTTAGATCTTAAGTGTTCTCACCACACACACCAAAAAAAGAAAGAAAATATAGATATATGATGTATATGCTAATTAGCTTGACTGTGATCATACACGAAAGCATCAAGTTATATACCTTAAATACATACAATTCCTATTTGCCAATTATACCTCCATAAAGCTGAGAAAGATCATATTACCCTTGTTCATGCAGTAAATGAAAAGACCCATTGACAAATCACTCTCTATCTTCTCCATTTCCACATGTGTTGCTGTCAGTCTATAAGACTGAAAAAGAGGAAACTCAAAACAGAATTTCTACCCGATTAAACAGAACCCTTTCTTCTGGTCATTAACATTTTCTGTGAGACCTAGTACAGCTTGTCATCATTTCAATCTTACTCAATCTATGATTATTTAGCATCAATCAATCTCCACGCCTCTACGTGGAGAATTCCTACTGGAAACTTTTCAGACTGAAATTGTTATACTTTACTAGAAAGGAAGCTCAGACTTACAGCTCGGAAGCTGTACTAAAGACAAAATTATTCATTGATGCTTGTTGACTCACGTTAAGGAAGATTTTCGTTCAGAACCATCGAGATAGGTACAGGGACCACTGCAGTGAGGTCTTGCAGCAAAGGAGAGACGGCCTCGTGTTCTATACAGAATGGCTTTTCTTGAGCGATACATTTTGCATCCATCGTAAAGAACAGATAAAACTCCCAATGAGTCAAAGCATGGCCTTGGCAGCAAATTGGATGGAGCTGGAAACCATCATACAAAGTCAACGATCACAGAAACAAAGAACTGAATATCGCATGTTCTTACTCGTTGGTGGGCCCTGAACACTAGTCATATTAGCACCAGGGAGGGTGGGCAGTCACTGGGCACTGCTAGGG
Source organism: Carlito syrichta (assembly GCF_000164805.1). Taxonomy (NCBI): domain Eukaryota; kingdom Metazoa; phylum Chordata; class Mammalia; order Primates; family Tarsiidae; genus Carlito; species Carlito syrichta. The sequence goes on from NW_007247411.1 coordinate 248,019, forward strand.
GAGGGAGGGGGGTGGAGGGCGCCTTGACAACACAAAGCATTCTTGGTTCATTTCCAGGGGGAGTGCCGGCCAGTTAGAAGCCCAAACTTCACCTGCATGCAGCCGACTTACTTAGGTACTTAATTCTCACTTGTACCCCACATATCTGAAATAAAATAAATCACTGAAAACAAAAAACCCTCCCAGAGCTAATACGACACCACCAACAAAGCTCCCAGGATCACATTTTGATCCTAGCTTTCTTGAGAATGAGTACTTGCTGTGATTGTTACTGCCCAAGGAAGAGACGTCACGAACGACTGTGGGCTGTGGTCATCGTGGATACTGACATCTGAGATGCGTTTTGGGAAATACCTGTTTGAGGCAGACCCTCTGAGGTGGCAGAAGTCATCGGTGGAGCCCAACGCGGCTGTCATTTAGACGTTGCTGTGGATCGTGGGGGACACAGTCGTCTCGCTGGAGAGAAAGGTAAGGAGGTGTTGATGGCTGGCTTCACGGTGCTGCTGGGGGGTCCACCTGCGTGGCGGTCAGGCCCCACTTGGATACTGTCGGTCGAGTGAGCGGTGGAGTTTTGCAGAAGCGCGGAATTCTCTGTGTCTGCAGAGGCCGCTGGTGGTGCCGGTTCCTCGCAGCCCCAACCCTAACCCTAACCCTAACCCCAGGAGCAGCGAGTCCCATTGTTCAGCGTGCAGGATGCTGCGGCCAGACGGGTCCCCAGCCGAGGTGGCCCTGGTGAGGGCGACACCCCCCAACCACTCCCGACCTTCTTCCCCCCCCACCCCCCGTGACCCAGTGGGGTGCAAGAGCCAGGCCTGGAGGGTGTGTCGCACGAGGTGCTGGGGCGCTGGGACCGCGGGACTGAGCAGGCCGGCGGGGGCGGGTTGGAGGGAGGGGCGGGGGAAGGGGTGCGGGGGCGGGGGACGGTGCGGTAGACATCCCAGTCTCTTTTTTTTCTGACGTCCCATTTTCTAATGGTTAACTGAGATTTTTTTAAAAAGCAAATATAAGCCGGGCGCGGTGGCTCAGCCTGTAATCCTGCGCTTTGGGAGGCTGAGGTGAGCGGATGGCCTGAGCCCGCGGGTTCGAGACCCGCCCGGGCAGCGAGACCTCATCTCTACAATCAATCAAAAAATCAGCCGGGCGTGGTGGCGCCTGCCTGTAATTCCGGCGACTCGGAAGGCTGAGGCGGAAGGATTGCTGCATTGTTATTGCATGTGAACTATGGCAATAATGAATTTTTCTCTCATTCCAGCAGGTCGAGGCTGCGGTGGCCGGGAGCGTGCCACTTTCCGCCAGCCTGGGTGACGGAGTGAGACTCCTACTCAAAAAATAAATAAGCCAGGCTCGGGGCCTCAGCTTTTAATCCCGCGCCTTTGGGAGGCCGAGGTGAGCGGATGGCCTGAGCCCGCGGGTTCGAGACCCGCCTGGGCAGCGAGACCTCATCGCTACAATAAATCAGAAAATCAGCCGGGCGTGGGAGCGCATGCCTGTCATTCCGGCTACTCGGAAGGCTGAGGCGGAAGGATCGCCGGAGCCCAGCAGGTCGAGGCTGCGGTGGCCGGGCGCGGCCGCTGCCCTCCAGTCTGGGCGACCGAGTGAGACTCCGACTCAAAAAAAAATAAAAAAATAAAAAAGTAAATATAAACTTACATATAAAAAAAAAAACCCAGATGTACTGACTCATAAAGGTGAAAAGTCACATTTAATATAAGCTTCAGGCCTGTTTGGAGAGCAGCTCTATTTCTCTGCGACGCTTCTCTCAGATTTGTCCCTCTTGGTATGTTGGCTCCCTTCCCTGGCTGGCTCCCCTGGATGGCAAAGTGGCGGCTGCAGTTTTGGGATTCACATCCCCATCCTACACACACCAAAAGGAGACTGTCAACTCTACTGGCTCTTTCAGAAGAGCAAGGCATTCTCTTCTTCTTCTTTTTTTTTTGAGTTGGAGTCTCCCTCTGTCGCCCAGACGGGAGGGCAGTGGCCGCTCCCGGCCACCGCAGCCTCGACCCGCTGGGCTCCAGGGATCCTTCCACCTCAGCCTTCCAAGTAGCCGGAATTACAGGCATGCGCTACCACGCCCGGCTGATTTTTTGATTTATTGTAGAGATGAGGTCTTGCTGCCCAGGCGGGTCTTGAACCCGCGGGCTCAGGCAATCCGCTCACCTCAGCCTCCCAAAGGCGCGGGATGACAGGCTGAGCCACCGAGCCTGGCTGATCTGTGCATTCTTATGGAAGAGAGTGAACCAAATGGATGGTAGCAAGTCAACCACAAATGTCCACCATACCCATAAACTACAAGGTTTAGTCACATAAAAATTCTGCCGCTGGTTTCACTGGATATGGTTAGATACCAAGTTACTTTAGACAGAAATGAGCTCAACTTTAAAATAAACGATTCCCCAGAATTTTTAAATTATCTGCTTCAAACACTGGATTCTGCAAGAATAGACACACATGTCATGACTGTAAAACAGTCCAATGAAGAGATATTATAAAATTTTTTGTTAAAAATATATAAGCACCTGAAGATGACCAAGTGAGCAGCACCTTGAATTTCCTCCAGAATGGAGTTTCCTGCCACAGACACAAACCCTTTAGAAAAGATGCATAAAGCCACGGCAGAGTCTCCGACCCTAAATAGCACTCAGCAGGGCTGGAAGCAGATCAAGTATGACATTTTGGTCCCATCAAATAGAAGTTTTAAGGATTTTAATGGATGTGCAGTAATAGAAGTTTGCGGATTCCATGTGCAGGATTTATTTTCTTCTGTATGGTCATTTATACAAAGATAAAGCAGTAGAAGGTGATACCTCAAGAAGGACAGGGAAAGAAGAAACGAAGAGAAAGAATATACATTCCTCCTCCTTGTGTTCAAATAAGAGTCATCTCTAAACATTTCTCTTTCTGGGCTGGCAGATGCTTTCGGATGCATGACAAGGTCAGCATGTCTTGAGCCCAAGGCACAGCAGGCATTGCAACAGAATTCTCTGTATCTCAGAGCTTGGAAGCCTTTGTTCAAACCACATTCTGAACATTTGCTCAAACTAGTTTCTCTGTGTTGAAGGTAACTCCCCAGCTCTGCCACTCACCTCTTCTCTCCATCAACACCTCCTTAGAGGCTCAGCTCTGAATCACCTCCTTAGGACACTGTCCTCAGGCACAGATTGCTGAGGTGACCCCTTCTTTTCTGTCCTTCATCAGGGCCCTGACTGAGTATTATGTGGTCAGTGGCTTGTGTCTCTTTCCTTTCTAGTTGCAGGATTGCTTATGCTACTGAGCCAGCAGCACTTCATACTCCTGTACTTAGCAAATGCTCAATATGCATGTGTTGAAGAGGACTGGTGAAATGAAATAACTTCAGCTTTACCGGCCATAGCGATCCTTCCTCCTCAACCTTCCAAGTATCTGGAACTACTGGCATGCAGCTCCCCGCCCTGCAAAATTTCTGATTTATTGTAGAGATGAGATCTCGCCAAGTTGTCCAGGCTGGTCTTGAACCTGTGGACTCAGGCAATGCTCTCACCTCAGCCTCCCAAAGTGCCGGGATTATAGGCATGATCTACCTTGCCTGGCCTACTAGAATTATTGTATCTGGTAGCAAGCAACTATAGACTCAGAATTGTAACACACGACAGTGAATCCTTCCCGTTTTCCTCTTTTTCTTCTCCTCTGTCTCTTCTTCCTCCTCCGTGACATACAATGAACATCAGAAAATTCTAAGCGTATCTGACTACTAATATTCAAGACATTTGGCCACAGAATTTTGGAAATAAATTGCTTCTTGTTTGGGCCATGTCAAATGTTAAAGGTGGAGAATGCACTTTTTTGGACTGGCACCCAATCATTAACAGCTGTGCATTTTCTCGAGTACTTGAGATTTCTGAATGAATACGTGATTTAGACATATTCAAATTGTAACTAGTGTATAAGAGCCTTGCTGATTTTGGTTCAACTCTCAGCTCTGACTCTTACCAGTTGTATGAATTCAAGCAATTTACTTAAAACTTCTTGATGCTGCTTCCTCACCTGTAATAGAGTTATTGCAAAGATTTAATGAAATAATAAAAATAGAGCATTTGGAATGCTATGTGTAAGAAGTACTCAATAAACATGAACTTTTGATTCGATTATTATAAATGAAATAACCAATTCCATGCTACACTCAAAGTGTTAAGATTTTGACGTGATGTTTGTCTATTACATTGCTATATATACAGAAACTTGAGTTTCAGGCCTTTTCATCTTATTTTTTCCTCCATGCATGTACCTATTAGATATTGCTTAATTTCATTTATTCATTCATGTATTCATCCATGGCAAGGCTACATATCAACGTCTTCACTCAAAGTTTTCTAAGTCTCTGTCTCAATCTCTCTCTGCTCTCTCACTGGTATCCTGGGAACTGTTGTTGGTCACTAGCACCTTCTCAGCTCCCACAAAGCAGAAAAACAGATTCAAAGAAGACCTGGCTGAAGGGGTGAGACAGAAAGATTTGGAGGCATGCCAGCAAAATTGAATACATAATAGCTTGTTGAATCGGTTCAATAATTCTGTGAGTTAGATGCTGTTGTTATCCCCATTTTACATATAAGGGAACTGAAGCAGAGAGCAATTAGGTAGCTTGACCAAAACTGAACAGTTAGAAAGTGTAGGAGGTTGAAATCAAGTCTAGGTAGTCTGGCTCCTGAGCGAAACGAAAGTCATCTCATGCCCTTTCTGGAAGAACTCATCATCTAGTTCAAGAGACAGGCAGAAAAATAGATATAACACATTAAAATATGGACTTGTCAATGCTCTGGGAGCAGAGAGCAGGGAATGGCCAACCAGCAGGGGAAAGAACAAGGAAATGTCCACACGGGCAGGGGCATGCCATCCTATCCTGAAGTATAAATGGGTTTCCCAGGTGGACAGAGGTATGAGGACACTGTGGGCTACAGCAACAGCATGTGCAGACACCAGCAGAGGCAGAAGTGCCTGACTCAGTTTGAGGACTGTCAGAAGGTTGTTGGGATGGACACACAGAAGAGGACATTGGAGACATGACACTGGACAATCTGCTATCTTGAAATTTGAGAAAACAACAGAAGCAGGAAGGTCGTCCCCCTCCTCCCCTTTCCCTTCTCTCATGAAGCAGGTAAGAAGACCCTCACTCTAGAGGTGCCCTCCCTATGCTCAAAAGGAAGGAACAGCCTTATCTTGGAAGACATAGAGACATAGAAAATAATCAAGCAAACCTTGCTACTGTTGGGGCTCAGAAAATGATACCCCCAAAGTTCGGTGCTTTGACATGTTGAACACTTTAGAGTGAAATAGGACGGCCATAGAAGAAGCCTCAGAACCAAAGACTTCTAATCTTCTCTTGTTCCTCCTCCTTCCTGCCCCAAGCACAGTGAGCCTCCGAATTTTCCTTATTTGACTAAGGAAACTTCTTTCCAAAAGAAATGCAATGGTCTTAAGCCTCTCTCCCTAGGAATCTTATTGTATAATCAGAAAAGATGAACCAGCAGAGAAGAGACTAAAAGTCTGTCAGCACACCCAGATAAACTTTTCATCTGTTTTTCTGAGGGTAACTCTGAGAGATTACCTGGGAGACTTTACTGATATAATAAAACAACCTTTGTTCACAGTGAAGTTGTGCCCCTCACCTCCCCACCACTTTTCTCAGAGCCCAGAGGAACTATGTCCCAGGTCATTGTTCTTTGGGCTCATTCATGTCCCCTGAAAATCATTTACTACACCTCTCGATTGTCAACATTCCATTCCCATTCTGTTCTCATCTATGAAGATGGTATTGAAGGCTCAACAATCCGGCCCTTCTTTGAGTCTCATATTTGTGGGACTCATGGGTCCAGATGCATGTTAGTACATCTGTTATAGCTTTTTCCTCTGTAAATCTCTTTCTTGTCAGTCATGTCAGTGAACCTTCAATCGGTCGAGGGAACACTTTCCACACTAAGTTCCCCCTCATTTATATCATAGTTTTTAATCCAATCATTATTCTCTATGACAATCCACTTCTTCATCTAATCTAGCACAAAATTACTCAGGCCTCTGTTTCTTTAGGTCTTCATTTTCAAAGGTGCCCACACCACATAAAACCTATATTAAATACATTTGTTAGGCTTTTCTCTTGGTTAATCTGTCTTTTGTTATAAAGGCCTCAGCCATGAACCTGGCGGTGTGTGAGGAAAAGATGTTTCTTTTTCCCAGTAACACCATGCTGAGAGCTCCCGGTTTTATACTCTAGAAAATGATAAAAGAGTAGAAGATTTTAAGGCATGGGAGAACCATGATTAGAACTGTATTTTATTTTTATTTATTTATTTTTATTTTTGAGTTGGAGTCTCACTCTGTCACCCAGACTGGAGTGCAGTAGCTGCTCCCGGCCACTGCAGCCTCGACCTGCTGGGCTCCGGCGATCCTTCCGCCTCAGCCTTCCAGTAGCTCGAACTACAGGCGTGCACTACCACGCCCGGCTAATTTTTTGATTTATTGTAGAGATGAGGTCTCGCCAAGTTGCCCAGGCAGGCCTTGAACCCGTGGGGTCAGGCAATCCACTCACCTCAGCCTCCCAAAGCGCGGAATTACAGGCTGAGCCACCGAACCCGCCTAGAACTGTATTTTATAAAGATCTTTCTAGCACTGAAGGAGAGTAAGGTATGATGACATAGATCACGTCAAGTGCAGAAAGAGATTAAAGTTATTGCATTCATTCAAATGAGATGATGAGAGTATGATTTCGGGCAGAGGTGGTGGGCAGTGGATTTCAAATGTCATTTGTGGATTAGGGGTCCAAATACTAACTTATCAGTTTGTATCCGGATGATACTGACATTAGTTTGCATCCTGATTCTGCTCTCTGAGATACTGATAGATGTCAATCATGTGTCTTCTATAAACTTGATATGTATGTCTCTCATAACTTTACCTAGATCAGTAATTAAAACAATTAACAAGGCCATTGCTTTGCTAGACTCTGGTGTGGCCATGTGCTCTTTTAGCTATGGCTACCACCATGTTTCCTAAGCTCTGACCTCCTCTCCTATCTTGGAGAGGTGAATCTTCTCTCTCTCTCACTCACTTTCTACATAAATTATATTTTCTAATCTATAAAAAAAGACATTTAACAAAAATGACAAGGCGAAAAGTGTCCAGGAATCACCTTCTAATTTAATATCAAACTCTCTTCTTCTCTCCATAGGCATATTGTGGAATATGGACACAGAATTAATCTGTCTTAAAGTTTATAATCCTTCTCAGGATGTAGCCCCTTTTAGAGTCTTCAAGCACAGGAGTATTCCCAGTTTTTCTCTGAAATATCTATAGTTTCCTTTCCTGCAGCCAAGTATAAGACTTGGGTTATATGGTTGGGCTCGGTGGCTCAGCCTGTAATCCCAGCAATTTGGGAGGCCGAGGTGAGTGGATTGCCTGAGCCCGCGGGTTCGAGACCCGCCTGGGCAACTTGGCGAGATCTCATCTCTACAATAAATCAAAAGTTAGCCAGGTGTGGTAGCGCGCGCCTGTAATTCCAGCTACTCGGAAGGCTGAGGCGGAAGGATCACCAGAGCCCAGCAGGTCGAGGCTGCGGTGGCCGGGAGCGGCCATTGCACTCCAGTCTGGGTGACAGAGTGAGACTCCAACTCAAAAAAAAAGACTTGGGTTATAGCCAAACATTCTTCTTCTTGCTCCAGGATTGTTCAAACAATGCTCACTACTTTGGGTTTTAAATGTAAAGTTTATGACTGACACCTGTATAACAAAAGAAAAACAAGAAAACAAGAAAAAAGCATAACAAATTTATATAACAAAGTCTTGTGTGACATAAGAGTCTCCAGAAATGAAAACCCAGTCCCAGGGAAAACTGCATTTTTATGCTAAATCTAATGCAAGAAGCGAATAGTTGTGGAGAAAAATGATTGGACAAAAAGGGGTAAGATCTAATGATAATAAACTTGGGGGCTGGGCTCGGTGGCTCAGCCTGTAATCCTGCGCTTTGGGAGGCCGAGGTGAGTGAATTGCCTGAGCCTGCGGGTTCGAGACCCGCCTGGGCAACTTGGCAAAATCACATCTATACAATAAATCAAAAATTCAGCTGGGCATGGTAGCGTGCGCCTGTAGTTCCAGCGACTCGGAAGACTGAGGTGGAAGGATCGCCGGCGCCCAGCAGGTCGAGGCTGCGGTGGCCAGGAGCGGCCACTGCACTCCAGTCTGGGCGACGGAGTGAGACTCCAACTCAAAAAAAATAAATAAATAAAATAAAATAAATAAATAAATAAATAAACTTTGGGAACCTTTCTTGTATCTCTGTATGTCATTCATTCCCCCTGGGTATGGGGCAAGACACCTGTCACATGAGAACCTTTGGGGGGAAAGAGGTCAGGGAGTGAATGTCCCAGGTGTTATGGACTGCTTTGAGGAAGGGGAGTTCTAGTTTCTATGGGGGAAGTCCTGCAGGGAAATATGAGGGAAGACAAAACAAGGGTGGGGGAAGGTTAAAGAGAACCTTTTGCTTCTGAAGCCATTCCAAGCTCCTTCAGTTTCAAAGCACAACAGTATGTCAGGGCACCGTGTATTAGGATATAGTGTTCTGAGCCCTGACACTTCTGAGCCTTGCTAGTTTGAAGGTTATTTTGCTTAGCAGGTAACACAAAAACAAAATGATAATGAGTAATTCCCTTTGGTCATTGTAAAAAAAATACGAGACAGTTTCCAACCATATAATTTTTTAAACTTTCTGTTATCTTCTGAATGAGTCAAAGACTCTTTTGATTTGCAAATGACAAAAACTCGAGTGACAGTTGCCTCCCTATCCACTCTCAGTTATTTTATAACTTTCTAGTGTTCAAATAGGGAGATTTCCTTGTGTTAGAAATTATGAAATTAGAAAACACACAATACAGTTCCTTATAGCATAAGAGTAGAAATGCATTGAGAAAGGAGACAGAGAATGCATTGAAAAAGGAGATAACACATTTCTAACTGGAGTTGGAGCCACATTAACTTGGACTTGAAGAAGGGTTTTACCACTTTTTGGATATATGACTTTGAGCAAGCTTCTTAATAAATCTGTGACTCAGTTTTGATTTCTTCCAAATAAGGATACCTTCAAAGTAATAATACCTTCTTCATTGGATTTGTGGACTGCTGACTTCCTAAAAATACCATCAAAATAACATGTTGATCAAGCAAAGCCAAGTGAATTAACTGCTGCAAGAGGAAGAAACACCACCTTGGCCAAGTATGTCTCAGAAGGGGAAGAACAAGGGAGGATGTCTTTGAAACACAGGGGTTAGTGCAAAATGGTCTTTTAGCACAAAGATTTGACAGGGATTGGACAGAGTTCAAAATGTGATAGCTTTGGATTGGTGGACATATGGAGAGGAGGGTTTTGAAGTGCATCTTAATGAGTAAACAGATGTTTGACAAGTGACTAGATCATGGCGTTGAGCAATCTGTTGTCCTGAGAAGAGGGCTCCATTCCAACAACAATTCTTTGATGCCAGCTCTGTGTTCTACAATTCTGTTACTTTGTGACACTAATTGTCTGGAGTTAGCACAGATGTTATGAGTTAAGGGCTCATGGCCACAAGAGTGCCCTCCACCTTAGATACCAGCTGCAAGCCTCAGGTATTCCTGAGCCACTCATGCTTCTGCTAGGAAGACTGAAAACTTAAGAGTTCACACATCCTTGGGTTTGACAATTCATTAGAAGGACTTACAGAACCCAGAAAAGTTCTATACAAGGGGGTCCTCCCAAAACCTCTAATTATCGTTTGGAGAGTGGGTCCCTTGAGGTACACTTGGAACTTGTTTCTCTGCATCAAATGATCAAAGTTTTTATCTGGAAGCTTTGAGAAGGTTGTGTCATGATTTGCAGGAGAAATGTCCCAAGTTGTGGCCAACAGGTGACTGGTTTTTCCACTATGACAACACACCTGCCCATACCAGCACTGAGTGTTTAGCAGTTTTTGACTAAAAACGGCTTGACCTCCACGCCCCACCCACTCTGTTCACCCTATCTTGCCCCAAGTTACTTTTTTTAATTTCCCTGATGAAAAACGTTCTCAAAGGGAAACATTTCCTGATGTGGAAGAGGTGAAACAAAAAATACCAGAAGCATTAAAAGGCATCAACATTGACGAGTTCAAAAACTGAACAGTGGAAAAAGCATCTCGATAGGTGTATTGTATCAAATGCAGAGAACTTTGAAGGTGACTGAATTTAAACATGGAAGAATAAATATACAATTTTTAATAAGTAAATTCCAGGTATTTTGGGGATCCCTCCCGTACTTATGATTATGGTTTATTATGAAGGATACAAGTGAACAGTCAGATGAAGAAGTACATAGGGCAAGGTTTGGGGGTAGGAGGTACAGGGCTTCTCCACCTCTGGGCATACCACCCTCTCAGCACATCAATGTGTCCACCACCCAGGAAGCTCTCTGAGCCTCACTGTCCCAGGGTTTTATTACACTGGCATAATTGACTAAATCATTAGCCATGTGTTTGAACCCAGTCTTCAGTCCTCTTTCCTTCCACAGAGGTCTCAGAGTGTGGCTGAAAAATTTCAACCAGTTAATTATGTGTGTCTATTTGAGACAGAGCAGGGACCCCTCTTAGGGGCCAGCATTCCTTGAACCTACACATGTAAATAAAGAAAAATCTTAAATTCCTTCCAGGGAAATTCCAGGCACCTAGCTAGCTCTGAGAAGTAAATGAGAAATTTGAAAAGCAAGAAGGTAATAGTAGTTTAAAGTAATAGCTTAAGGAAGTCATGGGCTGTTTGGTTCACTATAGAAACCAAAGATATCTTAACATATGTCCTTGAGTTGTTTTTCAGAAACCCACATACCCCTCCCTCCTCAACAAATGGATCCACTGGCAAATAGACCTTAGATAAGAGAGAACTGAGGACTGGACACTGATGCTGGTCTTTGCTCCAAATTTCTTCCTGAGGGGCCTGGAGGGAGTCACTCCCACAGGCCGGAGCTCAGCATTCTTTTCTGCTCACCCTCAGTCTTTGGACAGAGCTTCACCTCCTTAACCAATCGCAAATCAGAAAAATCTTTAAATCTGCCTGCGACCTGTAGGCCCCTGGCTTTAAGACACCCCACCTTTTTAGGCCAAACCAATGTATAACCTCTATATTATTGATGTGTGATTTTCCCCGTAATTTCTGCCTACCTGAAATTTACCCTTGCCTTTGAATATCCTTGCTTGCAAGTCATTGGGAGGTCTGGTCTTAAACATGAGTGGCTTAGTTTGCCCTGCTTGGCACCTTGCAAATAAAGACCCTCTTTCCTCCTGTGGTAAAGCCTTGGATGCTTGACCTTACTGTACCCAAGTAAGCAGTTTGGCAACATGGTGACCAACTCTCATGCTGAAGTTACCAAGGGCTTTTCCTCCCTCATCTCATTAGTATAAATTCAGGTATGTTTGAAAGGGACTTCGGATGAGGTAACAAAAGACACTCTTATCACTCAGGAAATTCCAAGGGTTTCAGGAGCCTATGTGTCAGAAACCAGGGATGACGACCAAATATATTTTTTATTGTGCCACAAGGTCTATGAATCCTAATGAACAATCTGTTGTCTGAAGAGAGGTTTAGGTGTGCAGTCTGTTGCTCAGATAAATGCATTTTTCAGGATGTTTCTTGGTTAGACAATAACATTATTTATAACTTTACCTTCCTGAGTGAGAATTTCCTAAACTAGTAAAGTGATATATATGTATATATTTTTTGAGTTGGAGTCTCACTCTGTCGCCCAGACTGGAGTGCAGTGGCTGCTCCCGGTCACCGCAGCCTTGACCTGCTGGGCTCTGGCGATCCCTCCGCTGGAATTACAGGCGCGCGCTATCACGCCCGGCTAATTTTTTTGATTTTATTATAGAGATGAAGTCTCGCCTGCCCAGGCGGGTCTCAAACCCGCGGGCTCAGGAAATCCACTCACCTCAGCCTCCCAAAAGTGTGGGATTACAGGCTGAGCCACCGAGCCCGGCTAGTAGTAAAGTGATATTAATGCATATTCTTGTATTTCTTAATCCTACTAAGCTGTGTGGTTAATACAGGTTAAGACAGGAAGGTTATCCCACCTCCTGCAGGTTTTTTGGTTTAACTATAAAAATACATTGAGGGTGTTTAGCAAAAAGTAAAAATTGAAAAAATTAGCAATGTAAATCTATATAAGCTTAAAATAGAGAAAGGTAGAAATTATGAATTATGAACCACCTGCTGTAGCCCAGGAAAAAGTTAGTAGATTCATGAACAAGGTTCATGGCAATGAGAATGGACAGGAAGGCAGCAACCAAGAGTTCTTCAGAATATAGAACTTAGAGGACTTTATAGCAGATTGAAAGGGGAGGGTGAGGGGAGGGAAAGTGTAACTGTCATCGCCAGTTGGGTGAATGATAAAATTATAAAGCTACTCACGAAGATATAGAATGAAGAAAATGGAGCAGATTTTGAAAAATGAATTTAATTTTGACTGTGTTGCTGTTGCCTGGAACAAACAGGCATGAAAAGGCACTCTATATTTTTAAATGAATAACACATGGAGTGTAGTACTTGCTGGGAGACCTTTAACTCAGGAGGCAGTTGGAAACACGTGTCTGGAGTTCAGAATGGTAGTAAAGACTGAAGGTCAAAAGAGAATAAAGACCAGTGTTCTGGCCCAGTGGATTGCAGCCTCCGTCCTTGCCCTGTCCTTACAGGGTTGTGTGTGGTATTTGAGTATTCTCCTTACAGGGTTGTGTGTGGAGTATTAAAGTTGCTAGAGCATTGAGACTTGTTCATTTTATTAATTCAATGAAACTAATCAGGCATCACCCTGGTTAACAACCTTCCTTGTAAACCCCAGCAGGAAATGTCCTGATTCTAGACAGAACACAATGGCCATAAATTTGTACCATGAATTATGGAAGAATGCAGACATTCTATGCCAGCCCTAACTGAATAACCACAGGAGGCCTGATTGTCTGCAGGCCCTTTTCTTCCTCGTGCTCAAGGTCTGGGACATCATTTCAATTACTGATTAAAACGTTCATTTCCTTCCCATTATTTGGGTGCTGGGAACAACATCCTTAGAATTCTGCAAATTCCATCAAGTGTTAGGAGCCACGGAGTTGCATAATCAGAAAAAGGCTTTTGCCCAGTACTGAGGGCACAGAGCTCAGAATGAGTGGGAAAGGACACAAGGGGCATGTTGAAAAGTTAGAGGCTACGGTGGTTGAGCCCGTTCACCATGGTGCAGTAACCGTTGGGGCTCAGAAAAAGCTTGCAAATTCTTCTAAAGTCTTGTAATTACAAGACTTTAGAAGCAGCCTCAGGACTGTGAGAAATGAACTCACCTGTCCAAAAATCAATGGATGAACTCAGAGACATGGAGGGCAGCAGAAATGAGACTTTAATGACAATCTTGCAAGATCAGGTGTCTGGTGGGCAGGCACACCAAAACTTTCACAGCTAGCATATTTGTAACCTAGAACGCAAGTCTCTCCCCTGTTTTCCCATAGGCTGGGCATTCCGGAGCTTACAACACTTTCCCGCATGTCATCTACATGGCACACATCCATTAAGTCACATAATTACCTCATTTGCATGTCCTTGTTGTTGATTGGTTTATAGGACTGTCATAAAATCCTTTCATTTACATGTCCTATTTGCAGATTGGTTTACAGGGTTCCATTTTGATTGGGTCCCTCCAAAATTTGAGCACGAAAGTCCATCAATGTGAAAGCCCATGAAAAAAAGAACAAAGAAGTAGGAAGTGACTCAGCAAAGGCATTGAAACATGGCTCAGGGCTCATTTTGAAAACAAATTGGCCGGGCTTGGTGGCTCAGCCTGTAATCCCAGCACTTGTGGAGGCTGAGGGGAGTGGATTGCCTGAGCCCGTGGGTTCGAGATCAGCTGGGGCAACTTGGCGAGACCTCGTCTCTACAATTAAATAAAAAATAGCCGGGCATGGTAACACGTGCCTGCAGTTTTGGCTGCTTGGAAGGCTGAGGTGGAAGGATGGCTGGAGCCCAGCAAGTCAACAATGGTGTGACCATGATTGTACCACTGCCCCCCAGCCTGGGTGAAGGAGTGAGACTCCAACTCAAAAAAATCAAAATCAAAATAAAAAATAAAGAAAAGAAATCACTCTATTTTCTTACAGGAGCAAGGAGGTTTCTGAGTTGTTTCTCCTGCTCCAAGTACAGGATGAATCTCTCTCTGAAGTTCTCGTATCTGAAGTTCCTTTAGAAGAAACACAACTACCTTCACTACCATCCCTGAAATTGCATTAACCAGAGAATATTAGACTCATCTCCCAGGCAGGAAGACTGAGGAATGTCTTTATTCCACACCTATACAGACTTTGTCACAGGCCACTGTGTGTTTTTCAGTTCCACTCCATTACAAAGAAAATTATTTACAAACTCTTGTCTGTTCTTGGAACCCAAACAATTCTCCTGGAAACCTTTTACTATCCCTCACAATTGCCTACATTTTTCCATGTTCCTCTTCCCTACGAAGAGGATATTTTACTCTCAATCATCTGTCCTGTCTTTGAATCTGATATTTTGCATGGCTCCTATGCACACAGACAATAAATTTGCATGTCTTTTCTTTTGTTCATCTATTGTCAGCTTATTTCAGCAGACTGGAATCTTCAGGCGGGGGAGAGAAACACTTCCTTTGCATACAACCAACACTCTAGTCCTGGGAGGAAGTTTTGCCCATTTTTCTCTAACACTTTAAGATAAAAGCCAGAAGCTTATAAAACTTTTTAAAGCCCTTAGAATACAATTAAAAGAAGGTCTCAGATGTGTTGAAAGATGTTGAAAACCTGGGGTTAAATAAGATGATTTATTCAACTCGGTGTCTTACATAAAGCAACTAGTGGCAAACTCCACAATTCAGACTCTTTCTGAGTACTCCTATAAATTCAAGGTCAAAGCAAAGGGCTTTTGAATGGATTTTCATTTCTTTCTCTCTATGCAACTGAACTTGTCACTTCTGATCAAATTTAAAGTGATATTTATACTTATCTCTTTGGTGTCTAGATGATGTTTAGTTTAATATTATTCAATTAGAGACGGGTTCTGTCAGAAAATAAACAGACCTCTTGGTTGTACTTACCTCTTACAAAAATCACATCACATAGATAAAGCAAAAAATGATGTAATAATGAAACATTAATACAAATACCAAGTCAGAGAGAATTGGGCTATGTCAATAAAATATGCAAAGTGACAGGCTCAAGGTAGTGACATGAGAACTCCAAGCCTTTTAGTCTGAAGGATGTTGCTCTTATATCTTTTGTTTTTGAGTTGGAGTCTTACTCTGTCGCCCAGACTGGAGTGCAGTGGCCGCTCCTGGCCTCCGCAGCCTCGACCTGCTGGCCTCTGGCGATCCTTCCACCTCAACCTTCCAAGTAGCTGGAACTACAGGCGCGCGCTACCATGCCCAGTTAATTTTTTGATTTCTCACCAAGTTGCCCAGGCGGGTCTCGAACCCGCGGGCTCAGGCAATCCACTCACCTCAGCCTCCCAAAGCGCGGGATTATAGGCTGAGCCACCAAGCCCAGCTTGTTCTTATATCTTAAATGGAAATACAATTGATACATGTCTTGTAGATTTGTTAAATGAAGTTTAGCCTAAAGCTGCCTCCTTACTTATTTTAAGTCTGGCCTAAAGAGTTCTTCATACATAGTGAATAGTAACCTAACTAGATGTGTAAACAGATGACTCTTGTACCAATCACCAAATTTCAACCAATCATAGCTGGCCAATTGTTTAAACCATGTTCAAATAAAGCAAATGGCAAGCTGGAGTCAATTTGACTGTTTATGTACTTTACATCCATTTTCTGTACTCACCTTCCTTTTTCTGTCCACAAATCTTCCGCCATATGCATAGACATACTGAACTTATTCCAGTATGGGAGGCCTGGCTAGCAAATCATTCTTTTCTGAGTTAAACCCTTTACATTTAGTTTGTCTAATTTTTTTTAAACAGTTGGGATTCTATTATGAAAATAGTGAGGATTTTTGTATAGATTCTTTAGCCATATCAACATCTTAATAACGAGACAGAGGAGAACATTAAAATAAAGCCAAAGCTGAAATGAACATCAGGAATACTGTTTTGCTTAACCCTATATATTTTCTTTTCTCAACCATATTTCTAATCCACTGCAAACAGTATAGCCTTCTAGGTTATAAAAGCAATGATAAAAATCAGAAATGCCATTGAGTTATGTGCTAAATATGAGTAGTGCTTTACACAATATCACACATTGGATCTTCACAGAAATTCTATGGAATAACCTCCATAGAGGCTTTTAAGTTACTTACCCAGGGACATGCTACATAGATAGTAAGTCTCAGAGTTAGAATTTAAACCCAGGTCTGATGATGCTTAAAGTCAGAGTTCTTAGCTTTACCATTCTCCTGCTTTCTCTTCCTTGTCTCCACACGAGAGTGGATGTTGTAATGATTACTGCTGTCTCACAGGGGAAAAGGGAGCAGGTCCAGGTATGACTTATAGGCACATAGAGTCCTTAAGAGGACCTCGTAAATATTTGTTGGCTGATAGGTCTGAATTGACTCTACCACAAAGCAGATCGGGAGAAAAATTTACTGACTAGGATTTTACTGGTGATTTAATCCAATATAGAATATTAACATCATTTCACATAATAAATAACACATGTGGTTTAGGATATATGACCTCACTCCTATAAGACTATAGGAGACCACAATATTCCACCCTAAAATATGCCTCTTTGGCATATTGATTATTTTGAGCTAGTTATCTTGAGAAACTCCAGACAAAGAGGTTCTGAGAGGTTATCTTTTGTAAAAAAAAAAAAAAAATTACATGCATTAAGGAAATGTTCATTAGTAACTTATCTGTACAAGGAAGAGAGGTATATATTATAAACTACTTTGTACAGTCTATCTATACTCTGGATTTTGTTTTCTAATTTAATGAAATTTCTGTGATGGTAAGAGTCAAATTTTCTGCTATGTATTTTCTGTAACCTCTACCAAAAGTTTGACTTAAATGACATTGTCAGTAAATGTTTGACAATAGTAATAATCTTGTGGAAATCAAATCCATTCACTGCTTTCCTCTAGTGTATCTTGAAACAAAGAGGATATTTGGTGATAAAAAAACCTCTGACCTATCTATACATTAGGAATTAAAACACAGTATACAATTCAAGCCCTAAGTACTGCCAATTGAAAATTAAAACAAGTTTTATGTGCTTTCAGTCCACAGATGAAAAAATTCACCTCTCCACATCCGGACAGGTTCTTATCCTGCCTCTACTCTGACTATTTCTCTAAACAGTTCTGGAAAGTCTTGATCAAAATAATCCATTACAAACTTAATTAACTTACATCATCATCAAAGTGTGTTAGATGCTATGGAGGATGTAAGTCATTCATTTATATACTCATTGATTTATTCAACCAGTGTTTGTTGGATAATTACACATTCATGTATCATGTTAAGTACTGGGGTGCTGAGATAAAAGTTTAATGCTCTGTTTTAAAAACCCATTCTCTAGAGGCATGTAAACACTGTATGTGATAAGTGCTCGACAGAGCTGTGACTAGATGAACAGGAAGCAGCAAGAGAACAGCCAGGAGGAACCACATTGACTGGAGCAACAGAAAGTTTTGATGAAGTTGTTTGAAGGGCAGATAATAAGACAAAGAACATTCTTATCAAAATAGTATAAATAAAATTTGATCCCAGTTTTCAATGCTCCCGCAGTCTAATCATGTCTGTTTGTAAATGCTTGAAATCAAGTGGAGAATCTTAAAGAGTTAGTAAAGCACAGAAAGACATTGATGATCTCCTTGCAAACTCCTTTCTGAACAGGAGTGAAAACTTATGACAGGAAGAACTTCATAGGTGCTCAAGATCTCCCAGTGAGTTATTGGTACAAATAAAGCAGAGATCTGGTCCAGCATTTGGCCATGCGGCTTTTAGACCCATCCTTGCTCTGGGAAAGTGAAAGGTAATTCGTTTCTCACCATTTTTTGTGTATGTGTGATAGAGCCTTTCATAGGTAAATTAGGGGCTCTTTCTAGTGGGTGAATAGGAGTGATGGAAAATGGATTTCTAAGATATAAAAGATTAATTGTATGTGCATTTCACATGCTAACTGTGTCTCCTGATCTTTAAGAACTAGATAAGTTTTCCATAAGCCATTTGTGAATGTAATTCCATATTCCTTCCTAAAATATTTAAAATGTTTTTGAAGTGCTCATAGCCTCATGGTTGTCTGTAGCTCTGTACTTCTGCTTCCAGTGAATTCAAGATTGTTTATGGGGGCGTTCTCAATATCATTGAACAAAATATTAAATTCAGACTTTTCTTCACAATCTTTTTTTATTGTTTTTCCAGCAGGAGTCTCATTCTGTCTCCCAGGTTGCAGTGCAGGGGCACAATCACGGCTGCAGACTCAACATGCTGGGTTCAGGTGATCCTTCCCCCTCAGCCTTCCAAGTAACTGGAACTACAGGTGCATACCATCACGTTCAGCTTGTTTTTTTGATTTATTGTAGAGACGAGGTCTTGCCAAGTTGCCCAGGCTGGTCTTGAACCCCTGGGCTCAGGCAATCCTCCCACCTTGGCCTCCCAAAGTATTGAAATTACAGGTATAAGCCACCATGCCTGGCCACATTCTACTTAAAAAAAAAAAAAAGATCAGCTTGCAAAGGCTTTAGGTCAAGCTGACTATGCAGGACATTTGGAATGGGGCTGATGACAGAGGAAGGTTTACATCTTAACAACATAAGCGAACACAAATTCAACATTTAACATCATAAAATTTCATCAGCCATTTGGCTGTAGGGAATGTTAGTTTGCTGTTTCAAAAGGCATCGCTTTTGCTTGGATGGGTTCTCCATTTCTCCATTCCAATTTTGCATCTTTTTCCCTATCCTAGAATCCCTACTCTTCTCATATAAATACCATGTTAGTGCATGTGAGCTTGAAGTCAGCCCTAGCACCTGTATCTCTTTGTCTGTTTTCTCTGGACATCAGAGTCAGCACCACTGATGTTTGATCATGCACGGCTTAAGCCAGAATTACTTGGGAATGTCCTCACTTCAGACAATCCTCAACCAGGGATTGATGGATACCTAAGAATAGATAATCTAGGTTCCTCACCTTGTGGTTTGGATGACTCTGAGCATGTGTTCTACAAGGGGTCTTACGATTCCTCAGCATGTTGAAGTTCTATTGGTTTTCTTCTTAACCCACTTCTCTAAGAATGTTTTAGGAGTTTACTTCCCAAATAAGACACTTGTTCTGAAGTCTGTTTCAGGGTCTGCTTCTGGGAGAATCCAAAATAAGACACACCCAACTGAAAGATTTATGACTTATTTTCCCAGACATAGTTTTCTCCATATAAGGAATTGAGATGCATATTGCTTTGTTTTTTTTGAGCTGGCGCCTCATTCTGTTGCCCAGGCTAGAGTGCAGGGGTATGCTCACAGCCCCACAGCATTGACTGTTGGGCTCAGGTGATGTTTTCACCTCAGTCTTCCAAGCAGCTGGAACTACAGGCATGCGGCCCCATGCCCGTCTACTTTATTTTGCTTTATTGTAGAGATGAGGTCTCGCCAAGTTGCCCAGGCTGATCTCAAACCCCTGGGCTCAGTCAATCCTCTCACCTTGGCCTCCCAAAGTGCTGGGATTACAGTCATGGGACACTGCGCCTGGCCTCAGATGTGTCTTATTAAGATAAAATGTTTATTTTTCTCTCTTGATATATATGTACCTATATTCCGAAAGTTTTTCTAATATAATTGACTTGCTATTTGGGGGAGGAGATTAAAATAGCAATGACGCTTGAAGTGTGAGGTAGCCAAGGCATGACAATTTATTTTGATCTTCCCATAAAGATGACATTTTTAGAGAACATTACTACTCTTATGTTGAGGAATCCCATGTCTGGCAAGAGATAGCAAGAATTCAGTTGAAAATGCCATTAAGAAAAGATTCTAAATGTGCTTCTCAAGGAAGTCCGTTATGATTTCAAGGTGAAGCTTGAGAATCATGACTCTTCTCAACTTTATGGTAATTTCAGAAATGACAATTCAGCATTTACCATGTGTTCAACACTATATTTTAGCACAAGAAGCATAGAGGTAGAAGTAACCTAGTAGGTGCCCTGCAGATACTGGGGTTTTAATGGAATAGATTGATTTTTATTTTTAATTTATTTTTAATTTTAAAGATGTGGGATACAATTCAGGGTTAGATATACAAATGTTTATTATGCAGGTATCCTTGTTGATGAGATGTGACCTCCCCTAGTCGATTCTCACTACTGCCATTTCTGCCCCTGCCCTCCCCTGGCAGTTTCCCACTACTGTCAATCCTTTTCTTAGAGTATTATGATAATTGTTCAAAGTCCACTTATAAGTGAGAACATGTGATATCAATTCTTTGTTTCTGTGACATGTCACTCAGTATTATAGATTCTATGTCCATCCAGGTTGCTGTGAAGTTCTTGATTTGTCCTTTTTTATGACTGTGTAATATTCCATTGTGTATATGTACCACATTTTTTTTTTATTCAGTCCTTTTTCGATGGGCAGCATGGTTGGTTCTATGTTTTTTCTATTGTGAACAATGTGTAACAGACAGATTTTTAAACAGACATGTTGACTCAGTGAGGTAAGGAGACTACTAGAAGGCTGCATAAGTACTATGGTAGTCGGGTGTCTGGTCTTTGCAACGGCTTGCTAGATAAATGGAAGAACAAAATGAAGGCCTTCTAGGGGAGAGATTGCATTTCTGGACTCTCTTAGACACTGCTAAGTTTGTCCTGGAAAACTTGAGTCAATAATCTTTGTGCACAAATGTCAAAATTCAGGTCTGAGCTTTAATCAAGGATGTTTTAGAATATCAGAGCCAGGAAAAGACTTAGAGCATCTAACTTGTTTAGTAAGGAATATAAAGACTAATGGACTAGCTCAAGGTCACTTAGCCAAGTCATCTAGTTCCATCCTATCACCTTTTAATAAAGAAAACTTCCCATACAAAACACACACACACACACACACTCCTATGCTTAAACAAGTAAACCAAAAATTTTCATTAGAAAAAATGAAGCACCACATTTAGCTAAAGGGCCTTTCAAATTTTGCCATGGTAAGGAGAAACCAGTGCAAATGAACCATTTCAAATATTATAATGCCAATAGTATTATAATATAAACAACGAAAATGAATTTAGAACAGCAACTTAGAGAGTTCACAAAAGTCTACAGATTGCTCTTTCAAGAGGACAACTTCAAGATTGCATTTATGCTGAAAGAAGACACTGATTTATACCTTCAGGTTTTCAGGAAATGTACTATTTATCACTCTATTTTTTCAAGAAATTTCTCATTGTTGAATGTCTAAAAGAGAAAGCAAACTCTTCTAACTTTTCCTTTGCAGTTAATGAGAGAGAGAGAGAGAGAGAGAGAGAGAGAGAATAGAGTAAAAATTTTTAATTAAGTCTGTAACATTTGGTAACACAAGGGCTAAGGTTACAATGCATTCAGAAGAAGGCTCTTTCCAGCTTTGAAAAATAAGAAATAATTACACTATCAGATCCTTGTGAAAGCACGTACTGACAGTACTGTGAGATGCTGTTGAAGTAGATTGGTCGTCATCTACTTGAACAACTAGCCTTTTGCTTAAAAAATGTGATGGAACATTGACCAGAGAAATGGTCTAATAATGCTTTTGAGAAAGAGATTGGGGAGTCAGTAAATTGAGACAGAAAACAAATACCCAGAAAGTCAGGATTAGGCTTTATTTATCCTTTCCTTTCACTAGACTGTGCCTGTATAAGCAGGTAATAACCATTTTACTAAATCCATTCCATAGCTATTGAGTATCAACCATATGCTAAGTTCCACGCTGGACTGAAGATACAAACATTTTATATTCTGGTAAAGGAACATATTTAAGATGAGCTAATAAATTAGAAGCAGTGAGAGAGTCCACTGTCAGAGTACTGTGACTGGTGCATCTAAAAATAGCATTAGCGGCCAGGCACAGTGGCTCATGCCTGTAATCCCCTCATTTTGAGAGGCAGAGGTGAGAGGATTGTCTGAACTCAGGGGGTTCGAGACTAGCCTGAGCAACATGGTGAGATATCATCTCTACAATAAATTAAAAAATCAGCTGGATGTGGTGGCATGTGCCTGTGGTTCCTGCTACTTGGAAGGCTAAGACAGGAGGATCACCTGAGCCCGGAAGGTTGAGGCTGTGTTGGCCATGAGCATGCCACTGCACTCTAGCCTGGGTGACACAGTGAGACTCCAACTTAAACAAAAAAGAAAAAGAAAGAGCATTAGCAAAAGAATGATCTGAGCTGGTGGATCAGAGAAGCCTTCATGGAATGGAGAATGATTAGTTTCCTGAAGGTCCAGCAGGAGATCACCAGGTGAAAGAGAAGTCAGGACATACCAGGTAGAAAGGGAAGATTGTGCAATGATACGGTGGCATGACGTGGTACCTCACATCTGAAGAAGCACAAGAAATTCGATATTGCCAAAGAGAAGGATGCCCAGGCTGGAGAATGGGTAGAGGAACAATTTTTGTAAGAGGTACAACTGGAAATAGGTTGGAGCCAGATCATGATATTTTCCTGGCAGATGAAGTTTCTTGCTAAAGTTTAACTGACGAGCTTGCCTCGCTAGTCTCAGCAGGATTTCTATGACTTGCTGTGTTCTGATGGGTCCTTTTAAGAATTTGAAGCAGTCAGTTTGTCTGAAAAACTGAATTCTGATGGCAGGAAGAAAGGAGTGATGGGCTCTGGGCTATAGGGTCCTTGGAGGAAAACTTGGACATATAGAATGAACTCATCCTAAGTGAAAAAAAAAAAAAAAGATCGTGAACCATGACTGACACTATAAAACAGAGGAAAGTGGCATTAGGCTGGTAATTCTGTTCTGGTATGATGCAATATAAGTTTGTTTCTCTGAGTTACTTGGAAGCTTTATCTTTAGGAGAAAGGTTGTTGAGGGTTGAATAGTGTTATCACCCAATTCATGTCCACTCAGTACCGCAGAATGTGACATCTAGAAATAGTCTTCACAGATATATTTAGCTAAGAGGAGGTCATTTTTTGTTAAATAAACAGGAAAAAAAAAAAGATGAGTTCATATTGGATCAGGATGACCCTTAAATCCAATTACTGGTTTCTTTTTTTTCTCTCCTCTTTTAATTTTTATTTTTAAATTGTGGGGTACAATTCAGGGTGAGGTATACAAATATTCATTGTGCAAGTACCCTTGTTGATGAGGGGTGCCCCCCTTTCCCCAGGCAGATATCGACTACTGTCAATCCCACCTCCCCGCCCCCACCCTCCTGGAGTTTCCTGCTACTGTCAATCCTTTTCTTATAGTATTACAGTAGTTGTTCATGCTTCACTTATGAGTGAGAACATGTGATACTCAGCTCTTTGTTTCTGTGAGAGATCACTCAGTATTATAAACTCTAATTCCATCAAGGTTGCTGCGAAGTTCATGAGACGGGTTTCTTTTTTTTTTTTTTTTTTTTTCTGAGTTGGAGTCTCACTCTGTCGCCCAGACTGGAGTGCAGTGGCCGCTCCCGGCCACCGCAGCCTCGACCTGCTGGGCTCTGGCGATCCTTCCTCCTCAGCCTTCCTAGTAGCTGGAATGACAGGCATGTGCTACCACGCCCGGCTGATTTTTGATTTATTGCAGAGATGAGGTCTCGCCACGTTGCCCAGGCAGGTCTCGAACCCGCGGGCGCAGGCAATCCACTCACCTCAGCCTCCCATAGTGCGGGATTCCAGGTTGAGCCACCGAGCCTGGCTGAGACTGGTTTCTTTATAAGAAGAGGTGAAGGCACACAGAGAGACAGAGTGATGTGAAGGTGATGGCAAAGATTGGAATGAGGTAGCCAAGGAATGCCAAGGATTGCCGGGAGCCATCATGAGCTAGAAGAGAAATCTGAATCCAGTTTTTCCCTTAGGAATCAACCCTGCTCACAACTTGATTTTATTTATTTGTTGGTTTTTGAGTTGGAGTCTCACTCTGTCTTCAAGGCTGGAGTGCAGTGGCGTGTCCACGGCCACTGCAGCCTCGATCTGCTGGGCTCAGGTGATTCTTCTGCCTCAGCCTTCCAAGTAGCTGGAACTGTAGGCACGCACTACCATGTCTGGCTTATTTTTTGGTTTATTGTAGAGACGAGGTCTCACCAAGTTGCCCAGGCTGGTCTTGAACCCCCAGGTTCAGGCAATCCTCTCTCCTCGGCCTCCCAAAGTGCTGGGATGACAGATTTGAGCCACTGCACCCAGCCATAACTTGATTTTAAACTTCTAGCCTCCGGAACTATCGGTGTATCAATTTATGTTTTAAGCCCCTGAGTGTGTGGTGATTTGTTATAGAAGCCCTAGGAAATGAATTCAGTGATATGTTAATAAATTGAAAAGCTTAATAATCAGTCATCAGGTAATCTAGAAGATTTGGCATTTTATCACTCCCGTGTGAAATTTTGTCAGAAAATCTAAATTAGACTTCAACTTCTGGATACTGATTTTGGGAGACGGTGAGGCCTGGGAAAATGTTTCAAGTTTGAGTTTGTAATGTTTTGGTTTTCTTGATGACTGTGTCAAGGCATCACAGTCTGATATGCAGTGACAACAACTGACAACAACTAAAATTGTGGACAACACAGTTACAAAACACACTGAAGAGCTCACAAAATGGTAAGGCTGCCTTGGGCTCTAATGAAGTGAGCACGGAGCTCCAGAGAGGTAAGCTTGTTCTGAAGCCAGCTTTGGCCCACCTGCCAGGCCTCCATGCCCTTTATTCCTAGTTCGAGACCTATGTAAAGCACAGGGGCAGGAAACAACATACAGTGCCCATCGAAGGTGTTTGGTCTAAAATGAGATTCCCCTCCAACACTAGGACTCTGAAGGACTATAACTGCAGTGCAAGAATAAACAAGAAATTACTCCCAGAAGGGAACATCGAGAACATTCAACTGTCACCATCTTGGTTTTGAATAGAAGGAAAAAAATAAAAATCCCCCGGTGAAGTAGATAGTGCGTGCCTACCTACTTTAAGCCAAGGTTTAATTTTAAAGTGACTCCAGGTTGAGACAAAGGCAAGTCCTCTCTGAATAAATTCGCCTTCAATCAGGCCTTGAAGAATTTGAACAGATAAAGCTTATCAGCATAAGAAACCCAAGGACACACACAGGAGTAGGAGCAGATTTGCAATATTTGCGGATATTGGAATTACCAAGCGAAGGGCATAAAATAGTAACTTGTTTCAATAAAGACAAGATAGGATTTATGTGAGTAAAGTTTAGTAGCCTATAAACTATTACCAAAATGCCTGAACATGAATCAAAGAGAACTACTAGACAAAATATTTTGAATTTTAAAAATTTAAGAAATGGTTAAAGAGCAAATCATACAGCAGAAAAAAAGGATTAATAAACTGGAAAATAGATATGGAAAAATTACCCCAAAACTGCACAAAGATATACAGAGGTAGACAATGTAAAAGAGAAGAAGAAAGATGTGCAGGGTAGAAGTCCTAACATCTAATTGGGATTATTAGGAATTACTTAAAATCCCCAAATATAATAAATGAAATGGGCAAGATGTAAAATGGGAAAGACTGAGAAATATGTAAACATTTAAATAATTTAAAATAATGTATAAAAGGTTTAACTACAAAGAAACTTAAAGACTTAATGGATCTTTAGTTTTAGGAAGTCTAAAAAATTCCAAGCAGGTTTAAAAAATTAATATACCTTTAGGTATTTGATAGTGAAAATGCAGAACACGAAAGAAAAAGAGATGATCATAAATGTATTCAGAGACAAAAGACAGATTATCTGCAAAAGAATAAAAGCAGACAAACAGCACATTTCTCAACAGCAGCAAAGGAAGGAGAGGCCAATGAAATAAATCTTAAAAGAACGGAACAAAAAGACAAAATAACTACCAACCTAGAATTTCATACCCAAAGCACCCATAATTCAAGGATAAGGACTTCAATTTTTTAAGGTAAAAACCGAGACATTTTGCCAACAACAGATCTTTACCAAAATAACTATTTCAGGAAGAGGAGGGAAAAAAAAGGGCCTGATGGAAGGTCTTAAGTGAAAAGTGGACAGCTGAGTAAAGAAAGTTTAACATGTTGCTACATCTAAACAAAACACCATCTATATACAATTATGATGTCCTGAGCTTGAAAGAAGATAGAGTTAAAATACGTAGAAATATTAACATGTATTTTCAGAAGGAGATGACTAGCGTTAACATTGATTAACATTAGATTTTATTAATTATGCCTATTAGAATTTCTGGAATAACCACTAAAAGACTAGAAAATCACTTGTATATGTTCCATATTATTTGGGGACAGAAGGGAATTAATTAAATAAAAAATTCAATTCATAGAGCAAAAGTTAAAAAAAAAGGAACAAAAACAGCACCAGAAGCATAGGGTGGTGAAAATAATTTTGAGGGTATTACAAGCCACAGCAAATGAAGAGGGCTAAGCCCTTGAATTAAGACACAAAGGTACTGAAGGCAATGCGGTGTCCTGAGTGGATTCTAGAACATAACAGCAACAAAGATATTAGTAGAAAAACTGGTAAAATTGGAATACAGTCTGTAGTTTATATTAGTGCACCCTATTAATGTTGATTTCTCAGTTTTGACAAATGTGGCCATGGTTATGGAATGCATTATTATGAGAGAAAGCTGGATAAAAGCAATGTAGGAACTTTACTATACTTGTAATTTTACTTTAAATTGATAATTTTTTCAAAAAAGTTTATTTAAAAAGTTAAAGATCGCCGGGCATGGCGGCTCATGCCTGTAATCCCAGCACTTTGGGAGGCTGAGGTGAGAGGATTGCTTGTGCCTAGGGGTTCTGGACCAGCCTGGGCAACTTAGTAAGATCTCATCTCTACGATAATAATTAAAAAAAAAAATTTAGCCGGGCGTGGTGGCACACCTGTAGTTTCAGATACTTGGAAGGCTAAGGGGGAAGGATCACCCGAGCCCAGCAGGTCTAGGCTGTGATGGCCGAGAGCGTACCCCTGCACTCCAGCCTGGGTGACAGAGTGAGACTCCAACTAAAAAAAAAATAAAAATAAAAAAGTCAAAGGTAGTTCTCCTAAAATTTTTTAAAAATCGTACTCTCTCTGTAACAGATATAACACAAATTAAGATTCAGAATAGTTGAAAGTAAGATCGTTCAAAAGCATATCTCAAATTTCAAAAATATAAATATGGTGTTGCTGTTATAACTCATTAGACAAAATAGACCTTAAGCATCAAGCATTACTAGAAATAAAGAGGGTCACTCCATATTAATAAAATAATCAATTCTCAGTGTTGATATAACAATTTAAAGATGTGGGCATGTAATAACACTGCTTCAAAGTATATCAGTAAAGATGCAGATGACTATAAGGAGAAATGACGTTTTCACCATCATAGTGGGAAACGTTCAAGCTTCTTTCTCGGTACACGATGGATCAAGCAGACAACAGCCAGAACAAATATTGGTACTTGGTCAATTTCAAGACTAACCTTGAACTAATAATCTACTATATATAGTATATTATGTTCAGTAACTGGAGAATACAAGTGAGTGTTTTAAAAGTTTTAAAATATTTGGAGTTGTTACCTATTATTGAACTCTCAATTTCATCACGGTTAAAAATGAATGACTTCTTTGAAATTCACTAAGTTCCTTTATGTTTAGCACAAAGTCAATTTTCATGTCCCGCGTAAACTTGAAAGAACGTCAGTGTGGAATATTTAGAGCCAGTTTTGAGAGAAATTTGAAGTTTGAAACTTTATATTAGAAACAAAGGATGAATGTTAGTGTGCTGACATCTATTTTAAGAGGCTAGAAAAGAATAGTAGGATAAATAATAGGCATTTTCCCTTAATGCCAGTGATCAGAGAAATCACCATAATTCTTTGGTGAAATGACATAAGAGAAAAGAATCTAAAAATCTGATGTGGTAATAGGACCCTCCTTAAGAAAATCTTCCAATGAGCAATGGTGGTTGAGATAGCACTGACTGGACCTTCAGAAAACTGTGGGAATGTTAAGGACGGGTGTGGGAATAAACTAGCCTGGAGGTTGGAAAAAAAGCTCTCGCTGAAGAAACAGGATTTAAACTGAGCTCTCAAGGGTAAGTGAGATCAATCTAGGCAAAGAACTTTTGCAACACAACACTGAAGGAGACGATCTTCAGGCGGAGAGCTGTGGTTTCCCTTTTCTGGTTCAGTGAAGTTGCAGGCAGAGCTCAGAGAGAGCCTTGTCCATCGGGGGACACCAGGGAGCTGGCCAGCACTAACCTCCCTTCCTCAGGAACAGCATTCTTACTGTTGGGAATTCATAAGTCAAAAATATTTATCTCAATCCACGTTAGGGAGAAGAGGATGAAAATGAGCTGATCAATTAGGACTTGGTTTTCTAGCAGCTGATTATAATCATCCACATATAGATGACTGATTGAAATTGCTCATGATTGAATATTGGATTGCTGAAGCCTCCTGGTCTCGTAGAAATTTAATCAAATAGTTGATGCCATGAAAAATGAACTGGACTGAGAGACAGAGGACTCCCTTTCTTCTCTCCAGTTCTATAACCAGCTATGAGATCTGGATACTTTTTTTTTTTTTGAGTTGCAGTCTCACTCTGTTGCCCAGGCTGGAGTGCAATGGCACACTCATGGCCACCACAGCCTCAACCTGCTGGGCTCAGGCGACCCTTCTGCCTCAGCCTTCCAAGTAGCTAGAACTAAAGGCAGGCACCATCATGCTCGGCTAATTTTAGATTTATTATAGAGACGAGGTCTCGCCAAGTTGCCCACACTGGTCTTGAACAAAGTGCTGGGATGACAGGCTTGAGCCACTGTGCCCACCGCGCCTGGCCGAGATCTGGAGAATTTTTTTTTTTTTTTTTTTTTAGTTGGAGTCTCACTCTGTCGCCCAGACTGGAGTGCAGTGGCAGCTCCCGGCCACCGCAGCCTCGACCAGGTGGGCTCTGGCGATCCTTCCGCCTCAGCCTTCCGAGTAGCCGGAATTACAGGCATGCGCTACCACGCCCGGCTGATTTTTTGATTTATTGTAGAGATGAGGTTTCGCTGCCCAGGCGGGTCTCGAACCCGTGGGCTCAGGCAATCCACTCGCCTCAGCCTCCCAGAGGCGCGGGATTACAGGCTGAGCCACCGAGCCCTGCTAATCTGGAGAATTTTTAACAATCGTCTCTGGCCTCCAGTTTTACTCTTCTGAAATGAAGGGGTGAGGCCGCACAATATATTAGACCCCTTTGTACTGCCTCATAACTTTGTGTACTCATCTCTCCTAGGGGGCGAGCAAGACCGCCCTGCGATTTGGGTATCTGGTTGAGCGACCCGATGGCAGTGGTGATCGTGACAATAGCACTACAATTAGCTACCATTCATTGAGCATTCTGAGGCCTGAACACGTCACAAGCCTGACCTCACTGACTACAACATGAACGGAAGTTAAGTAACTTGCCCAAGGTCACACAGGTTCATAAACCCAGAGCGAGGAGGGGACCAACCACCACTCCTGACTGCCCCTACCGGTCACTCACAGAGCATCTCGAGGGAGTGAGACAGACCACCACTAAATGAAAGAAGGACGTGGAATAAGGCTGGGATGGGGCCGTGAGGAACGTCATCAATTTGATGTAAGACAGGCCATGGCAGGGCAGCTGCATTGCACATCTCCAAGGGCATTTTCCACATCCATAGAGTTGTCCACATGGTAGCCCTGGGTCCAGGCAAAGCCAGAGGGACAGCAGTCACTCCCCATCTCCCCAGAATCCCCTTATCCCTTTCCTCTCACTGCTGGGATGAGACCAAATTTACTCTGCATTTGTTTGAGGTGGCAGTAGGGGGTGGAGAGAGGAAATCAGCATTCACAAAGAGAAACTTTTAATATGCTTAATAGAGATGAGAAAGTATTCTACATTTAAAATTCACTTATTCAGAAAAGATTTTTATATTAATGAACAGACATATATGAACCTAACTGTTTCAGACTTACTAACAGAAAGAATCTTCTTTCTGACACTTTCTTTTCTGTAGCTCAGAATTTCTAGAAAAATGTATACAAACTCTTGGCTTCGTTTGGTTTCTTTCTCCAAGAAAACGTTAGTTTCACTTGCAAGGTGAACTCTTAGAAGACCACCAAACTTTTCCCTTTGTGGTTTAGAGAGCTTGCTGTCCATGTCGATGATAGCAATGGACGCAGACATTTTACATTAGCATACTAAGGGCATTTGAGTTGAAGGAGAAGTGATTAATAATAGGAGCCTGGTATACTGAGATGATTGTACTCTTGCCAAGAGAAGGATTTATAACTTGCTTCTGCTCAAAAATAGGAAGGGCCCCTTACTAAGAATCGTTGAGGCTCTTGATAAACCAGTGACCTTTGACAAGCAGTACTGGTTTAACCGAAGTCAATTTTCTTGAGGCTTGTTGATCATGCCTGCTACATCATAATTCTGTTGCAGGAATAACGTTAGACAGTTAACTTTGTAACAGAACAATAAATATGATTTATTGAATTCGACTTTTAGAAGAACTACGTCAATTAAAAAAAGAGGATTAATTATGTCAGAGTTATTCATTCATTCATTCATTCATGTCTTCATGTGTTTATTTATTCGTTCTTTGGTAGTTCTACCAGTAGAGTGTAATGACTAAAGGTATTAGGTTAATATACCCGGAGGAACTCAAATTACTCTATGAAAAATATTCCTGCACACACGTTTATTACAGCATTGTGCGCAATAGCAAAATCATGGAACCTCCTGTGCTTCCTATCGAAAGAGGACTGGATAAAAAAAATGTGGTATGTATACATGACGGAATATTATGCAGCCATAGAGAAGAACAAAATCATGAACTTCACAGCAACCTGGATGGACTTAGAGTTTATAATGCCGAGTGATCCATCACAGAAACAAAGAACTGAGCATCACATGTTCTCACTCATAAGTGAACCTTGAACAATTATCATGATACTATAAGTAAAGGATTGTCAATAGTGGGAAATTGCTCGGGGTCGGGGGTGGGATTGGCAGTAGTAGGATTCTGTCAGGGGAGGAGGGGCACCCCTCATCAACAAGGGCACCTACGTAATGAACATTTGTATACTTAACCCTGAATTGTACTCCACATTAAAATAAAAAATTTTTTTAAAAGGTATTAGATTTAGAATGTGACAGAGCTGGGGTTAAATCCCAGCCTGCAATTTGCTAGCTGTGTGATCTTGGGCAAATGAGTTAATCTCTTGAGTCCTGGTTTCCTTATTTGTTAATGGGATGAATAATAGTACCTATCTCCTAGAGCCAGTATGAGAATCAACTCAAATAATAATATAGTAAAAACTCAATAAATGCAAGCAATTAGTTCTAATAAAATAATATCTTTACATGACCCAGAGAAACAAGCTCAGTGAAGAATATAGAAGTTCAATAAACGAATGTATTTTGTTTCTATCAAAGCTTTTTTAGTACTAGTTTGGGATTCTGACTAGCTTAGGGCTTTGGAGTCTAAAAGTAAAAAAAAAATATATATATGTATAATACACATATGCAACCATACAAAATTTACTTTTTCATCACAATGAGGTATTTTCCACTCCTGCATAAAAAGTCTACTGAATAATCCACTTTACCCTACAGAGGAGAGAATGTATAACTTGCCTCTTAACCATCTTCACCGTTGAATAGTCTTGCAGAGCTAAAAATTCTTCTTTATTATTGACCTGGGTGTAGTGTGTCAAGAGGTTAAATGACAACACATGTCTGGCCTCTTATCTGATTTTCTATTCGTGTTGAAGCAAATGCAGCATCCTCCAAGGTTGCAGAGTTAGGAAGAAGGAATAAAGGAAATTCTCACTGCTTCATATAGAGGTTGCCATGTTGGTTTCAATTTTGAGTGGGGATTTTATCAGTTTACATTGAACTCTGCATTGAATTTAAAGACACGCTCTCATACCAGAAACAACAATAAGCATTAACTAAGAGAAATTGGGTTACTATTGTGTTTTGTGCACTATTTCAATATCTCTATGGGAATTTCTTTATTTTTACTTTTTAGAAACAGGATCTTACTCTATCTACCCAGGCTGGAACACAGTGGCATGATCATAGCTCACTGCAGCCTCAGACTCCCGGGCTTAAGCATTCGTCCTGTCTCAGTCTCCTGAGTAGCTAGGATATGGGCGTGCACAACCATGCATGACTAATTCTTAAATTTTTTGGTAGAGATGGGGGTCTTGATGTGTTTAAGATCCAGGCTAGTCTTGAACTCCTTGTTTCAAGCTATACTCCTGACTTGGCCTCCCGAAGTGCTGAGATTACTGACCTGAACTACTATTGCCCTAGCCCAGAATTTCTTTATTTAATCATCATATGGAAGAACCAAGAAAATACTATTTATTTTATTTTATTTTATTTGAGTTGGAGTCTCACTCTGTGGCCCAGACTGGAGTGCAGTGGCCGCTCCCGGCCACCTCAGCCTCGACCTGCTGGGCTTCCGGCGATCCTTCCACCTCAGCCTTCCAAGTAACTGGAATTACAGGCATGCGCCACCACGCCCGGCTGATTTTTTAATTTATTGTAGAGATGAGGTCTCGCTGCCCAGGCGGGTCTCGAACCTGCGGGCTCAGGCAATCCACTCACCTCAGCCTCCCAAAGGCGCGAGATGACAGGCTGAGTCACCAAGCCCGGCTAGAAAATACTATTGTTACTCTTACTTAATGGGTGAGAAATAGGCTTAATAAAGTTAATGACTTGTTTAAATTTATGCTGCTCATTCACCTAGTCATCAAACTTATTGAGTGCCTGAACCTTTGTGGTGCTCTGTGGGATGTGAAGATAGGAGTGACAGGAACTTGTAGTCTAATGACAGGAAGGGAAGCACACATGGTGTAAGCCCTAGATGATGGATGAATGCCATGGAAAGAAAACTTATTCTCAGATGTTCTTTTTCTCTCTCCATAACTTGTATGTCCCCAAAGAAACCATTATCTTTCATATGCCTGTGCCTTTATACATGTCACTGTCTCTGCTTAGATTGTGTCTTCATCTAGGCTTCCTCCTCTCTCTCCCCCACCTCTTTCCTTCAGTAACTTCTACATGTACTCTGAGACTCAGTGGGGAGATTATGTCTTGTAGGGAGTCACCCTTCAACCTAGGTAGGATTCTCTCCTTCTGCATTCTCATTACCGTCTTGGAAATTCTACAGAGTAAAAGTGTGTGGGTTTCATCCAGGATGACCCAAGTGCCAAAATCGTTTGGGGGTTAGAAGAGCTTTTATGTCGGCTCTGAGCAACCTTGAGGTATGGTAGAACACCTGACTGGAAGAAGGAATAGTTAAATGCTAACCCCAGTTTGACCGCTGGAACCAGCGATGTAACGCTGAACTAACCGTTTCACTTCTTCTGACTTCATAGAGCGTGTTCAAAGGTGGTAACCTTATCTTTAGCTATTTCACAAAACAGCTGTGATTTTTCAAATGAGACAACATGCACATAGTTTGTTAATTTCACTTTAAGGAAATTTTAAGAACTATCCTCTATGGTGTAACTGTTATCTTCAGATCTTGACTTTGGAGGGATGAATCTTAATTATAAGGTAGGTATTAGCCACAAATGAACACAAGGACAGAGCACTCTGCACACGCCCCTCTACCTAGCCGGTCTTCCTTTATTGTAGATTATTTCACGAGTGCTCTGCGCAATCTTGCTTCAAATATCTCGGATGATCATTCCTCTAACATTTGTGTATGAGGGTCATCTCAGAAGTGCATTAACTTCACGGCGAAGGACAGTAGTTTGATTTATATTTTTGTTTTATAAACAAATCTGGCGAAGTTGAAAAAATCCTTCCCTTTTCCTTTTATATGTTTGTGAAGGAGAGTACACAGGAGATGTGACAACTGGAGTCACAGAGTGAGGTTCCCAAATGATCATCCTCGCTTCCTTCCCCTCTGAGCAGACTACCAAACTAGGAACCTGGGTAAGCAGACACACTTGGAGGTGTCCAGTTCTCTGCCAGCTAACAACAGGGTTACTGACTCCACTGGCATCCAAGTCTTTTCTGGGTTATCCATTGATGCGTCTTTTCTGCAAGATTTCCTAAAGAGAACAAAATGGGAAACAGTGGGATAAGATTCCCAAGTGACAATTATATTAATTTAAATAATGTTTTCATATCTCATATCATAAGTCAGATAAAGAAAGAAAATAATCCATCTTTGATAGGGAAGTGCATCTATATTGATCACCAGTGATGCCAAAATTGTTAAACCAGAGGTGTTCACTGGGTAAACTCCCCAAGGGTGGAAACAGTCAACAAAATGACCTGTATTTGAAAATGTGGGGATCTTTGAAAAACTGAACCAATGTTCTTTGCTTGGCTATTACTATATGGGTAAAAATTGGGCATTACATGGTTTGTGACTTTGTGTTTTAAAATTTTGCCTTCATAGATATCGGACAGTTCATAAGTGTGCCTACAAAATTCTGTGGTTATCACAGAGAACACGCAGGGCTGCCACACACCCATCTACAGTCAATCCCACACTTTGGGTAAGAGAAAACAACAAACTCTTTGACAGCACAGAATAGAAATGAGCAAGAAAACAAAACAAAAGTGTGACTGCAGACGACCTCTTTCTCCTGGGAAACCACATCGGTTCTAAGTCACAACTTAGGAGGAGACTTGCAGGATGAAATAGATATCAATTCTATGGCCTAACAAAGGAGGAAGAAAATCTCTTGGAGCTTGAAAGAAATATCCTGGTAACTTATTGTGGAATTGAATTTGCGATAAGGTGAGTATGTCTCAGATCCCATGCATGGGTATTATTATTAATTTTTTGGAACTATCAAACTAATTTTTTATAAGTTATTCTGGAAGCATAGAGTCCAGAGACATAAGTCCCTATGTATGAAGAAGGGTTGCACCAGAGATGCTGTGATGGCTTTAAAAAAATACACAAAACATATTTTATCACCCTTGTCTTTCACTGGGCTAGGTTATGTTTCTCAATCTTGTCTGCCCACATCCAAGTAGCCCTACATGCATCAAGTGCTAATGAGATTCTGAAAGAAATCAACAGTGCAATTTCATGTTTGGTGCTGAAAATTGGTGAATCTTATCATATTGAACAATGACCTTGGGTAAATTGCTCACTCCATCTCCTGTGTCATTTTTGAAACACAATATAACGTGGAGCCAAGATACCAGACGTGCACGTCTCATCCAGTTTCCACTGTCTGGCTTTCTTCCTGGCCGTGCCCACTTGGAAAAACTCTCCATTCCCAGCAAAATAGATTAGAGTCGAGCCCTATTTGCTCTCTCTGATACAGAGGAAAGAAAATGTGCTTTGAAGACATGTGGTCTTAGGCTAAGATTTCTAGAGTTTACCAGCTGTTTATCCCAGGCAAGATGATCAACTTCTTTGAGTATTGGTTTTTAATTTAGAAAATGGTAATTCCTGATCTGCAGAGTTGTTATGAGATTCTCAAAAAGTAAAATGTCACTGATTAGAGTCACTAAAAAAAATAACAGCCATTTTTATTCCTATCTAGGCAAGTAGTGTAGTCTAATAAATACTCACTGTGTGCCTTTGCTGTACAAGGCACTGGAGCCAGTAACATTAAGATAAAACAATAGGGCATGGTGGCTCATGCCTGTAATCACAGCACTTTGGGAAGCAGATGTGAGGGGATTTCTGAGCCCGGGGGTCCAAGACCAGCCTGGGCAACTTGTTGAGACCTCTTTTTTATAATTAAAAAAAAAAATTAATCAGGCATGGTGGTGCGTGCCTATAGTTCCAGCTACGTGGAAGGCTGAGGTAAAAGGATCGACTGAGCCCAGCAGGTCAAGGCTGCAGTAGCCGTGAGTGTGCCACTGCACTCCAGCCTGGGCAACAGAGTGAGATTCTGACTCAAACAAATAAGTAGAAATAAAATAAAACACAATTCTCCTTCATCGCCTAGGGAAGGGAAATTTTTATGGAATATGCTTTCTAATATCATATGATATGTGCTGTGAGAGTTAATATGATATACCAGCTTGACTAGACCATAGTACCCAGATATGTGGTCAAACATTATTCTACATTTTTCTGTGAAGGTATTTTTAGGCGAAATTAACATTCAGATCAGTAGCCTGTTTGCAAAGCAGCTTATTTTTCATAATGTGAGTTCACCTCATCCAATCATTTGAAGGCCTTAATAGAAAAAGGACTAGCCTTTCCCAGGCAAGAAGGAATTCTGATAGCAGAGTGCAACGTCACCTCTTCCCTTGGTCTCCAGCCTGTGGCCTAATGTGCGGATTTTGGACTTACCAGCCTCTCTAGTCACATGAACCAATTCCTTAAAACAAATCTCTATCTTGATCTATTAATGTAGACACAGATACATATCTCCATATATCTATATCTGTGTATCCCTCTCTCTATTTTTGTATCTATAATGTATATATACCTCCTATTGTTTCTGTTGCCTTGGAGATTCCTGACTAATATGTATATTTTGATATTTTCTAGTTTAATTTCTTAGAATCATTTTGAATTTTGAAAAAAAAATATGGTGATTGAGGTCCACTAAATTGTTTCATGATCCACTAATAGGCTATGACCAGCAGTGTGGACAAAAACTTTGACAAATGATACTTTTCCGTTTAAATATTGTCCATTTTCCCTACCCCCCTTTTGTTGCATTCTGTTGTTAGTGCCATAAAATACAGTTTTGATATTCTGTCTTTGAAAAAATTATTCCAGAAAAATGTACAACTTATCCTCAAAAGTTTTATTGTTGTTTTCAATCTGAATAATTATCAGAGATAAAAATATTCAAGGGCCCATTTATCCCTTCTCATTGAATATGGTTATACAAAAGTTAAAAAATAAATCACCCTGGTTTTATCAGTTGGTCATGCTAACTATATAATAAGGCCCAAAATGTCTGTCTTTCTGTTACTTCTAAAAATGAAACTTTGGAACTTCTGTAGCCATCAAAATTATTTATTTATAGAAATATACATTTGAAAAGTAAAATGAGTATAGTCAGTCCTCCATATCAGTGACTTCCACATCCGTGGATTCAACCTATCATGGATCAAAACTTTTCAGGAAAAAAACCTGAATAGTCATGTTTGTGCTGAACATGTATATAGACCTTTTGGGGGGGGTTAGTATTCTCTAAACATAACAGTATAGCAATTACTTACATGGCATTTACATTGTAGTGGGCATTAAAAATAATCTAGAAATAATTTAGATTATTTGGAAGGCTATGCGTAAGTTATATAGAAAGAGTGCATCATTTTATATAAGGGATTTGAGCATTTGTGAACCTTGGTATTTGCAGGGGTCCTGAAACCAGTTCTCTTTGGATATTGAGGAATGCTCTCAATGGCCAAAGCTGGAACAGTTTTAGCAACAAAGTAAATAAGTGATATTGGACTATTTAATTTTTTAAAATTTAAATGCCCAAAAGTCCATAATGTTAAAAAAAGATTGACTATATATATTGGGCTGGACTCTATGGCTTAGCCTGTAATCCTAGTACTTTGGGAGACTGAGGTGGGTAGATTGCCTGAGCCCGTGGGTTTGAGAGCAGTCCGGGCAACTTGGCAAGACCTCATCTCTACAATAAATCAAAAATTAGGCAGGCATGGTGGCAGGCACCTGTAGTTCCAGCTACCTAGAGGTCCGAGGTGGATGGATCACTGGAGTCCAGCTGGTCGATGCTGAAGAGGCTGTGAGTATGCCACTGCATCCAACCTGGGCAATGGAATGAGATTACAACTCAAAAAAAAAAAAAAAAATTGGAGAGATTAATATTCTTTACAAAAGAATTTTAAATAGTTTTTATTGGTGTGTCCCACCTTAGGATTTATATCTTAGTTCCTCCTCTTATCCAAACTTCTTATCCTCACTCCAGGCCCTATTGAGTGTGGACTATACTTGCTAACTTGTTTCCAAAGGGCAAAGCGTGAGAAGGGTTAGGAGACGGGGTCACTTTACAGTAGAGAGACCTGGCAAATACTGTTTCACCAAGGAGATCTAAGTTATTATTAGTTGTAAGATGACTTATAGAAGTTGATCTTCTTATGATCAACTTCTATAAGTCATGTTGAAGGCATGTATCCTTGACATAATATGATGAGAATAGCACTTCACTTTTGTGTTCTTTCTCTCCAAAACCCATGACTCCAAGATAGCCATGAGAAAGACATAGAACAAATCCCCAACTGAGTGACATTCTTAAAAAACTATGACCAGTGCTCCTCAAAATGCTCAGATCATCAATGACAAAGAGACTTGTCTCTCAGAAACTGTCCCAGATCAGAGGAGGGTAGGGAGATAGGATGACTTAATGTAACATAGTGCCCTTGATGAGACCCTGGAACAGAAAAAGCATGCTGAGGAAAAATCTGGTGACATCTGAATAAACTGTTGAGTTTAGTTAATGGTAATGTGCCAGTGTTGGTTTCTTAGTTGCCACAAAGGGACCAGGGTGGTGTAGAATAATAACAATAGGGGAAATTGGGTAGGACTGTATAGAAGTTCTTTGTACTAACTTTGCCACCTTTCTGTAAATTTAAAACTATTCTAAAATAAAACATTTTCTTAAAATTAAAATAAATACAGGTAGATGAGTCACAGAGAAATGTATTAAATGTAAATAAAAGAATACAATTTGAAGGTAGTGGTTGAATATATTTGAATTGCTCTCATTCTCCTTGTACTCCTAGGACAGCAATTCTTTGGGATCTAATTGCTCTTAAACATTTACGAATTATACATTTAAAGACTATTGAATATCAAATTTTATACAGCAGAAACATTTTGAATGAAATTGTTTATTTTATTGATGCTGCCAGTATTTTAACAAAATGAATTAAACAAATCCTTTTATGGATGATATTTTTCAGAATCTTTTTTGAGATAAAAGCAAAATTCAGCAAGCAATGATGATGTGTTATTTCAAAAAAAAGTACCTGTGATTTTTTTTAAATTCAAAATACCAGGTGGTAATTTTCATCTTATTTTGCATTTCATTTGAATATTACTCATCTTTTGTATATGTGCTGAATTTCGGATACATTTATTAGAAAGGGAAACGAAGAGTCAACTGTGGGTCTGGAGAAGATCAACTCTGTCTTACTATACTATACTTACTAAAAATTCTGTTTAATGACATCCTCTGAGACATCAGTAAAGCCTGACAGGGATAACCAAGTTTTATATCTTTGATTTAGCCATATTCAAAGTTATATTGCCTGTCTTTTTTGAAGTGAGTTTAAACACTTTTTACAATAGAAAAATATTTATTTACTTACCGTAGACATGAGTTTCTTGGGAAATTTTTTTTCCCCCAAAGTTCCTTTTTAAAACATTGTTGCTAACTGCATGAATCCAAGAATGCTTATTGTGGGACTGTAGTCTCCAATCTTCTAAGTATGATAATGGCTTGTACCTCATTCAGGACAGCCAGTATAGCTCCTTGGGGGTTAGAGATTTGTTTTACGTGGTCACACAAAGAGTGAGGCTTCTTCCGTCTAGTGGTTCAGCCCACGTTGCATTGGTCAAACTAAGCACATGGCGGGTGACCAGGAGAAAAAGAGAATAAATGGATTTCTCTTAGAATGGAATTGCAAGGCACATGGAATGTTCCTAGTGTGGTCTTGGCCAGCTTTGCATATAATTTTTTAAATCACTCATTTCTTCAGTGAAATGACTACTTTTAACATCCCTGTGTTAATTGATATAACCACTCAGGTATTGACTGAATATGTTTGAAGTGCCTCAGTTACTTCTTCCAAAGTATAGATTGGAGTTTTTAAAATGTTAACTAAGAATGCCAGGAATACGGACTTCTTTTTTAAAAAAATTATATTTTATTATTTTATACTTTATTTTATTTTTTATTTTATTTTATTTTGTTGGAGTTGGAGTCTCACTCTGTCACCCAGACTGGAGTGCAGTGGCACATCCTCACGGCTACCGCATCCTCCACCTGCCAGGCTCAGGTGATCCTTCCATCTAAGCCTTCCAAGTAGCTGGAATTACAGGCGTGCACTACCACGCCCAGATTTTTTTTGATTTATTGTAGAGATGAGGTCTCACCAAGATGCCCAGGCTGGTCAGACCTCATCTCTGGTCAGCCCTGAGCCCAGGCAATCCTCTCGCCTTGGCCTCCCAAAGTGCTGGGATTACAGGCTTGAGCCACCGCTCCTGGCCTTAAATTTTAAAGATGTGGGGTACAATTCAGTACTAGGTATACAAGTGGTTATTTTACAGGTAAAATTTGGGCCTCCCTTTGGTTCCCACTTTGCCTGGTTTGAGATCAGTTACCCTTACTGATGTTGTATCACCCTCCCCCCGTCCCACACCCTGGCAGTATCCTGCTACTACCAATTCCCTTTTATAGTATTATGGTAAATGTTCTTTTGGTAGGTTATTTCATCTAGGTGAGGATTAAAGTTAATTTAAACACACAAGTCTTATCCATCACATAATTTTTGTTAAGGTATCTAAAACTATGTTAAAGGATATGTAAGTATTCAATTTTTTAAACATATATATTGAAGAAAGTTTTTCTTCCCTTTGTAACTCGTGAAGCTCTCTACTTATATCTGATAGCTACTGTCTTTCAATTGCCATGACCTATTGGTACCTCTGGCAGGTGAGATCCTAGGAGATCACAGAGGGCACTGGCATGTGACATGGGAAAATAGAGGAGAGATAAGTCCATATGATTTATTATGGATCAAATTGAAAATCTGAAATTTTAATAAAGTTCAGAAATCCAGAGTATTTTCTAGTAAAAGAACTAAGGTGCATTCACACCAGAGATTGCGATGATCATGCACGTTTACTGTTTCCCTCACTCCGAGGTTGTCAGGTAACTTCCTCATGAAGGTTTTTGGAGTGCCTCAGGGGCTTTGTCTCCCTCCCCCTTTTAATTTTTATTTAAAATTGTGGGGTACAATTTAGGGCTAGGTATACAAATATTCACTGTGCAGGTACCCTTATCGATGAGGTGTGCTCCCTCTTCCTCAGACAGATATCAACTACTGTCAATCCCACCTTCCCACCATTTACCCCCCTCCCGCAGT
Organism: Carlito syrichta; assembly: GCF_000164805.1. Classification (NCBI taxonomy): domain Eukaryota; kingdom Metazoa; phylum Chordata; class Mammalia; order Primates; family Tarsiidae; genus Carlito; species Carlito syrichta. The sequence goes on from NW_007247411.1 coordinate 289,222, forward strand.
TTCCCGCCACTTTCAATCTTTTTCTTATAGTAATAAGGTAGTTGTTCAAGGTCCACTTATGAGTGAGAACATGTGACACTCAGCTCTTTGTTTCTGTGAGAGTTCGCTCAGTATTATAAACTCTAATTCCATCCAGGTTGCTGTGAAGTTCATGATTTTGTTCTTTATGGCTGCGTAGTAACACCAAGGATCGACAAGGAACTCATTGGCCCCTTGATTGAGCACAGGGCTGGTATGGGATTCTTTCACATCTTTCTTTTTGTGAGTCACCTGGTCTGTTAAGAAGACAACTGGAAGCAGCATTCAAATCTTTTCCAGGTAAAGGGTGTGAACGTTATACTCTGAAATGTCCCAATACAGCTTAGAAAACTTGTTTGTCAGGGTCTCCATTGCACAGAGTACAGTGCTAGGTTGGGAAATGTTTAATAACCAGCAATCTGGGAGGAGAATTTTTTTTTTTTTGAGTTGAAGTCTCACTCTGTTGCCCGGACTGGAGTGCAGTGGCCGCTCCCAGACACCGCAGCCTCGACCTGCTGGGCTCCGGAGATCCTTCCGCCTCAGCCTTCCGAGTAGCCGGAATTACAGGTGTGCCTGGCTGATTTTTTTGATTTATTGTAGAGACGAGGTCTTGCTGCCCAGGCGGGTCTCGAACCTGCGGGCTCTGGCAATCCACTCATTTTTAAAAGCCTTGAACTGTAGTGTCTGCAAATTTCCATAGGAGACACTTCTTCCATGGCCTGTCCGAAGCTACCAATGTGACATCATGGAACACAAAGCTGGGAAGAGATGTTCACATCTGTTCTCACAAGCCAGTTTGGGTGGGCTCCAGCGTGCCACCAACAGTCTGTCCCTTCTGCAAGTGGGCACTGAAGGGGACTTGGATTAAGGCTCTCACACTACAACTTACTCTCTACGAAGATGGTTGCCGTCATCATTATGAAGGTAGAACTCGGCATAAGCCTAGACTATGGTGCCGTTCATGTCACAGCTATATGACTCAAACTCCCATCTGCACAGCTCTCTGTGGCAACCCTTCCGTGGAATTATGCTTTTTGATCAAATGTCAAAAGAGGAAAAGGAAAAGAAAAATTCTCTTCTCCTTCGAAGTAATAACATCTGAAAAAGAGGAATGCTACTCAAATGTAGGAGCCATTGATGGAAATCTTGATGGCAGTTTAATTTACATGGTTACTAGAATGCCCATTAAAGTACATTGCAAATTATATCACTGTATATAAATGCTCAATAAAAATAAATTTCTGTGGATCAAGTCCAAAATCTCAGTCATTTGTTTGCAAAAATGGCCACCCCCTTTGAGATAGCGTACAAATTATGCTCAGGCATTAGCAGCAAGTGATCATAGCGGGCCTGTCATTAAGCCTGCCCACAACTTTATAACTCAATTTACTGGCTGGGTGACGCCTTGTTTATGGATTACCTTCCTGGCAAGAATTTTTAAATTTTAGGATGACCTTAATGTTTATATGCTGATGAGGAAATAACTATATACCATATGCTGCTGAGATCATGAAAATGAGAGAATTCACAAATAAGTTTAGCTTAGGGACAAGTCCTAGAAAATTCAGTATTGGCTCTGAAAAGATTCGAATAACAATAAAGCAAAATTAAAAAGTGTAACTTATTCTTATAGTTCAATATCTATGTAACTAAATAACTAAATCTCCTAATATTATTCTTTTTTTTTTTTTGAGTTGGAGTCTCACTCTGTCGCCCAGACTGGAGTGCAGTGGCTGCTCCCGGCCACCGCAGCCTTGACCTACTGGGCTCCGGTGATCCTTCCGCCTCAGCCTTCCGAGTAGCCAGAACTACAGGCGCGCGCTACCAAGCCCGGCTAATTTTTGATTTATTGTAGAGATGAGGTCTCGCCAAGTTGCCCAGGTGGGTCTTAAGCCCACGGGCTCAGGCAATCCACTCACCTCAGCCTCCCAAAGGTGCGAGATTACAGGCTGAGCCACTGAGCCCGGCTCTAATATTATTCTTTATATGATTTTATATTTATCTAAATTGCATATACCAAGAAACAGAGCACTGTTCACTTGTATTAATTCCCTTGATTTTTCCTTTTCCTTTTAGATCTTTAATTAACTTGAATTAATGGGGACAAGTTTGATGGTTAATTGTATGTGTCAACTTGAATGGGCCACAGCATGGCCAAATATTTGGTAAAGGATTATCCCAGGTGTGTCTGTGAGGGTGTTTTTGGATGAGATGTACATCTGAATCTGTAGACTGAGTAAAGCAGATAGTTCTTCCTAATGTGAGTAGGCCTCATCCTATTGGTTGAAGGCCAAGATAGAACAAAAAGACTGATTCTCCCCTGCATAAAAGGAATTTCCTCCTGCCTGACTGCCTTAGAGCTGGACACTGGGTTTTGTTGCCTTTGCCTTCTGTTTTGTTGCCAACAGAAACAGTAGGCCTTTCTGGATCTTGAGTCCACTGGCCTTTGGAGAACTAATCACACCATTGGCTCTCCTAGGCCTCCAGTTGGCCAGCTGCAGCTCTTGGGCCTTGCCTGCCTCCACAATTGTGTGAACCAATGCCTTATTATAAATCAGTCTCCTTTACACGCTCCCTCTCTCCCTCTCTCTGTCTCTCTATCTCCTATTAATTTTGTTTCTCTGGTGAACCCTCGACAATAGCACAATACAATAAGAAATAGGAATCTAACTGCTCTCCACCCAACTGTCTCAACATCATGAAAAGCTTCTTTTAAAATGGATGAAACACTCAAATATATTTTGACTTGACTTACAGATTCGTATTCTGCTCCATTAATCTGTGTCTCCCTATAGCTTTATTGGTAACACAATATTTTAATTATGGGCAACACTTGATAGATGTTTAATATCTATTGGTGCCTGTCCAAACCAGTTTGAACATTTTTATATTACAACTACAATGAAATAAAGATGAGGGCTGGGCTGAGGTTTGAAAATTGTGTGCTTCTCTACCAGAAATAAGCAAAGATAAAAATATGGCTTGCCAATCTTTTGCTTTCTTCTTTCCTTCCTCTCTTCCAACCTCCCTCCTTCCTGTCTGCCTTTCTGCTTGCCTTCCTGCCTCAGAGCCCTTTCTTCAAATGAAATCAGTAGAATTCAAGCACAAAAGATACACATTACAAACGGAGCAGTTTGGCTGTGTCGAGGGCTGGCCAAGACATCCCCCTATACTCCCCCAGTGAACTCCTTAGATGTTTCTTTATGCTCTAGAAAGCGCTATCGGAAAACCACCACCCTCTTAGACTTTTATTTGCAGTCCCAAGGTATATTTCTATTCTTTGTGTTTTCACAAATCACGGCAACAATTTAAATGGCATTGTTAATATCACAATTTGCCTAATGCATTTTCAATGTCCTCTTTAATTCTTTCAAACCAGTGGAAAGGCAAGATAAAAAGAGATTTATAAAATTGTCGTGTATTATGCGATCTCCTAACTGAGTGGTTTATTTACTCACTAAATGGCCCTACATTTATAGTCAATTGTCATCAACAGATAGCACATCAAAAGTAAACTTCAACTTCACATTACATAGGAGGTGATTTCAATTTGAATGTTGTTTATCATAGAGAATATGTTACTAAATCCAGTTTATGGAAAGATTATGTCATTTAATTTACTTTTAGAAAGAGGAATATGCTTTCATGAGAAACTGCATTGACTATTAGAAAAGTAATGTATCTGTCGGTCTGTGTCGTTTCCAGGAAGCGTGGGCATGTTGCATAGACAAAAACAGCCAGGTTATTTTCCAGTGTGATCTGATAGAAAGTACACTGGACTGGTAGCCAGGGTTAGGTCACGGCCAGGTTTTGATAGTAACTAGCTGAGTGACCATAAAGAGATAAGTCACATCACCTTTCAGGGCCTCATCTACAATATGAGGAGTCCAGATAAAATCTGGGAGTTGTAACCTTATAAGACCCTACGATCAAGAGAAGCATATTTCATTGTCCCAGCCCCCAGAATTAAACTTGTTATGGTAAAGTCATTTTATAGAAAACAGGAGGAAGTAGGAAGTTCTCCTTGGACAACTGCAGAAGTCTATGTGTCTTTGGGGTGGGCTAGGGGGTGGAGGATGGTGGTAACCAGTTTGAAGACTTACCAGACAAGACTTCATGAGCTTAGAGCGGGTGATTCCAGAGATAAAACTCCATTCACTGGATGGGAATGTCCACTTTTGATGGGCAGCACGGCTGTTTCCATGTTTTTGCTATTGTGAATAGTGTGGCAAAAAGCATGCATATTCAGTTTTCTTTTAGAATGAAAATCATCCTGAAGCTGTATATTCCTTGGAGGCAGGGACTGTGTGTGCTCTGACTATTCTTGAAGAGTGACTGCACATGCTGAATCTGTGCATTTTATTTTAATTTTTATTATTTTATTTATTTTATTTTATTTTATTTTTTTTTGAGTTGGAATCTCACTCGGTCGCCCAGACTGGAGTGCAGTGGCCGCTCCCGGCCACCGCAGCCTCGCCTGCTGGGCTCCGGCGATCCTTCTGCCTCAGCCTTCCGAGTAGCTGGAATTACATGCTAGCACGCCCGGCTGATTTTTTGATTTATTGTAGAGATGAGGTCTCGCTGCCCAGGCGGGTCTCGAACCCGCGGGCTCAGGCAATTCGCTCGCCTCAGCCTCCCAAAGGCGTGGGATTACATATCTTTATTTTAAAGATATGGGGTACAATTCAGGATTAGGTATATAAGTGGTCATCATACAGGTAAAATTTGGGCCTCCTTTTGCTCTGCACTTTGCCTGATTTGAGATCAGTTACCCTTATTAATGTTATGTCCCTCCTCCCTCCCCTGGCAGTTTCTTGCTACTGCCAATCCCTTTCTAATAGTATTATGATAATTGTTCAAGGTCCATTTATGAGTGAGAATGTATGGTACTCTGTTCTTTGTTTCTGTGATAGATCACTGAGTATGATAGACGCTAAATCTATCCAAGTTGCTGTGAAGTCCATATGTTTGTCCTTCTTTGTGGCTGCATAATATTCCATTGTGTATAGGTACCACATTTTTTTTTATCCAATGCAGCTTCGATGGGCAGTATGGTTGGTTCCATGGTTTTGCTATTGTGAATGAATCTGTGCATTTTAGCTAGCTATGGCTCACCAATTATCCTGGACAGCCTGCAAACCCCAATATTTCTAATGGCAAGAAAGGGTATCTTGTGTTTATTGAGGAAAACCTTCAGAAAGTCTAAAATAATGTCTTAATTTAGAGGATTGCTTAGAAAAGTGGATTGAGTGGTTTCTAGGAAGACAGTTGCACATAACACTCTGTGAGGCAGGTGATTCCAGAAAACGTCCCCTGCCCTCTCTCCTCTGTCGTTGTGCTGCTTTTTCTCAAAGATTTTTCCCTTCAAAGAAGTATTCAGGTAATAAGGTGAATAATATCGTATAATTGAACAGACATTTTTCATAAAGAAAGAGGAAAAAAAAAACCTGCAATGCTTATTGAGAACTGGATAAAATAAGTGCCTCATTGTGTATGCTGCTTTACAATTTCAATAGCTCAGACCATGCAAGACTCTTTGTTGAAATATAATAAAAATTGCAAACAAGCAGCAGCAGCATGAAAATCTCTACAATGTCAGAGGGACACTGACTCTGCCAGAGGAAAAAAAAAATCCAAGTTTCTCAGGCCATTAATCTAAATGACAACTACAATCTCCTTAGAAAATCCTTACCCAAATAAAACGTTAAGTACAGCACACTTCATATTTACATGTGTTCCGAATCTCTGTAGGTCTCTTCTCAATGGACATGGCATTGAAATTATAAAATTAGTATTAAGATTTTATATATAATAGTAATAGTAGCTAATCCTTCTGAGAACGTACCATGTGCCAGGCACCTTTTGAATATTTATGTGCTAACTCACTTAACCCTTATAACCCATTACATATGATATTATGCCCCATTTCACAGACTTGGAAATAGAGGCAGAAAAATGTAAAATTTGCCAAGGCATATGACTACTATGTGGTAAAGTCAGGATTTCAATCTAGGCCAGCATTAGCCACCAGAGCCAATGACGTTGTTTCAAATTTTACAGTATCTGCATTAAAAAAAAAGAAACAAGTGGTATTCAATTGTAATACTATATTTAAGTCAACATAACTAAAATATTTTCAATTCAACATGCGAGCAATGTAAAAGTTATTACTATTTTAAAAATTGTATTGTATTATAGAGATTGGGGTACAAGTGAGGATTAATTTCATAAGTAGGCTGTGTGCAGGTAACGTTTGGGCTTCCAACTGGTGCCCAGTGACTGCCAATCCCTCCCACGCATTTATGCGACTAATGTTCAGTGAGAACATTATGAGTGAGAACATGTGGTATTCAGCTCTTTGATTCTGTGATAGTTCACAAAGTATTATGGTCTCCAGTACCATAACACTATGTGAAGTTCATGATTTTGTTTTTTAAGGCCACGTAATACTCCATTATGTATATATACCCCACATTTTCTTTATCTGGTCCACTTTTGATGGGCAGTAAGTTTGGTTTCATGTTTTTGCTATTGTGATTAGTGTGTCAATAAACATGCATGTGCAGGTATCTTTTATTTTTTGAGTTGGAGTCTCACTCTGTCGCCCAGGCTGGAGTGCAGTGGCACACTCATGGCCACCCCAGCAGTTCTACCTTATGTATATGCCCTGGAGAAACGTGTGCATGCACATTGTATGTGGAGATAAATGTGTAAGCATCTTCATAGCATCATAATGTATAATAGCTCCAAACCTGCTGGGCTCTGGCGATCCTTCTGCCTCAGCCTTCAAGTAGTCATGGAAGCTACCGTGCCTGCTGAGTTTTGATTTATTGTAGAGATGAGGTCTCGCCAAGTTGCCTGGGCTGGTCTCGAACCTGCAGGCTCAGACAATCCATTTGCTTCAGCTTCCCAATGTGTGAGATTACAGGCTGAGCCACTGAGCCCGGCCAGGTATCTTTTGTGTAGAACAATTTATGTTCCTCTGGGTATATTCCTAGGAGAGGGATTATTGGGTCATATGAAAGGTCAATTTTTAACTCTTTATGGAATTGCCATACTGCTTTCCATTGAGGATGAACTAGCTTGCACTCCCACTGACAATGTACCTTATCTTTGTACCTGCACCAGCATCTCTTGTTTTTTAACTTTTTAATGATAGCCATCCTTACCGGAGTTAGGAGACATCTCATTGCAGTTTTGATTTGCATTTCCTTGATTATTACTGAGGCTGAGCAGTTTTTCATGTCTGTTGACTGCTTGTATGCCATCTTTTGAGAAATGTCTGTTCATGTCCTTTGCCCACTTTTTTTTTTTTTTGAGTTGAAGTCTCACTCTGTCGCCTGCTGGGCTCCGGCGATCCTTCAGTCTCAGCCTTCCAAGTAGCTGGAACTACAGGCGTGCGCTACCATGCCCGGCTAATTTTTGATTTATTGTGGAGATGAGGTCTCAACAAGTTGCCCAGACGGGTCTCGAACCCGTGGGCTCAGGCCATCCACTCACCTCAGCCTCCCAAAGGCGCGGGATTACAGGCTGAGCCACCGAGCCCGGCATTTGCCCACTTTTTAATGGAGTTGTTTTTTTCCCCTTTCACTTCGTTTGAGTTCCTTGTAGATACTGGATGCTAGGCCTTTGTCAGATGCATAATTTGCAAGTACGTTTTCCTGTTCTGTGGATTGTCTCTTTACTCTCTTTATTTTTTTTGGTGGTTGTTGTTCAGTAAAACCTTTTCAGTTTTATGAGGTCTCACTTGTCTATATTAGCTTTTGTGGCATTCACTTTTGGGGACTTGGTCAAGAATTCGTTGCCTACTCTGATGTGCAGAAGGATGTTTCCTACATTTTCTTCTAGGATTCTTATAGTTTGAGATTTTGTATTTAGGACTTTGATTCATTTTGAGTTGATTTTTGTATATGGTGATAGGTAGGCATCTAGTTTCATTCTTCTGCATGTGATCAGCCATTTTTCCCAGCAACATTTGCTAAACATGGTCTCCTTTCCTCCGTGATTGTTATTGGTGCCTTTGTCAAAGAGAAGGAGACCATGTTTTTGCTTCCGAAATCTCTGTCCTGTTGCATTGGTCTATGTGCCTATCCTGTACCAATATCAGGCTGTTTTGGGTACTGTAGCCTTGTAATAAAGTTTAAAGTCTGGAAGTGTGATACCTCCTGCTTTATTCCTTTTGCTGAGGATATTGTTTCCATTTGAAATTCTGTATTGTTGTTTCCAGGTCTGAGGAAAATGATGTTGGTAATTTGATGAGTATTACGTTGAATCTGTCAATGTAAAAATTATTACGATTTTTCTTTCCTTTAATGTAATAAATCTTTGAAATCTCGTATGTATTTTACATGGTCTATCTCAGTGTGAATATTCTATTTTCATTTAAAATATTTGACTGTATTTTGATTTTATAAAATTTATAATTGAAGATGTAGATTCACATATCCAAGTTGTTCCAAACCAATTCAATTTCTAATAACTGAATTGAGTTCTTTTAAAATTTACATTTAACTAAATTAAATAAAATTAAACAGTTTGGCGTTAACTAATGAAGTTGAAGATGAGCATAGGCTATGGCCCAGCAGTTCTACCCTATGCATATATCTTGGAGAAACGTGTGCATGCACACTGTGTATGGAGATGAATGTTTAAGAATCATCATAGCAGCATAATGCATAATAGTTTCAAATTGCAAACCCAAGTCCATTTATAATAACACACAAGTATAATTGTGGCATATTCACTCAATGGAATGAATACTGTATAGCAATGAAAATACTACACACTAAAACATGTATTAAATCTCAAAATCATAATGTTCACCAAAAGGAGAAAGACAGGGAGAGAGAGAGAGAGAGAGAGAGAGAGAGAGAGAGAGAGAGAGAGAGAGAATCCAAATCCAAACAGTATGATTACATTCCATTCATACAGTACTTAAATCCAGGATACATACCTAGATGTAAAACAAAAACAAACACATGAGAAAAACAAAGAATGGATCATCCTGGCTAGGAGCTACCTTTGGGGAGGAGGTTGAGGGACATGATCAAGGATGTTGCTTACATGCTTATATGGGGTGGGTTTCTTTAATGCTCTGTTCTATTGACGTGGGCAACAATTGCACCTGATTATTTTTTCTTTGAAATAAAAAGTACATGCTTGATATGCAAAAAAAAGTCACAAAGTTAAAAATTCAGCTCTTCAGTCACATTAGCCATACTTTAAGGGCTCAATAGTCCTATTTGGTCAGTGGCTCCCATGCTAGATCCCACATATCTAGGCAGTTTTTTATCAAGAACCGCTGCTTATAGCTAATAAATAGCTGCTAAATTAATATGGAACCACTGTGCTCTGCTGTCTCAAATAAGACAAGAGAAGGCATCATTTAACTGGGTTCGGTGGCTCAGCCTGTAATCCCCGCCTTTGGGAGGCTGAGGTGAGTGGATTGCCTGAGCCCGCGGGTTCGAGACCCGCCTGGGCAGCGAGACCTCATCTCTACAATAAATAAAAAAAAAAAAAATCAGCCGGGCGTGGTAGCGCATGCCTGTAATTCCGGCTACTTGGAAGGCTGAGGCGGAAGGATCGCCGGAGCCCAGCAGGTCGAGGCTGCGGTGGCCGGAAGCGGCCACTGCACTCCAGTCTGGGTGACGGAGTGAGACTCCAACTCAAAAAAAAAAAAATTAAAAAAAAGAAGGCATCATTTAATTGCACTTATATGTCACTTAGCTATTTTTCAGAACGCATATAAGCTGCCATTAATGGTTAAACTAACGTGGTTAAAAGTGCAGGTTCTACTCAAGTCACTCTATGAAAAAGATACCTGCAGACACATGTTTATTGCAGCGTTATTCACAAAGAGCAAAAACATGGAACCATCTGTGCTGCTCATCAAAAGTGGACCGGATACAAAAAATGTGGTACATATACATAATGGAATGGTACGCAGTCATAAAGCAGGACAAAATGATAAAGTTCACAGCAACTTGGATGGATTTAGAGTCTATAATACTCAGTGATCTATCACAGAAACAAAGAACTGAGTACCACATGTTCTCACTCATAAGCAGATCCTGAACAATTATCATAATACTACAAGAAAGGGATTGGCTGTAGTGAGAAACTGCCAGGGGTGGGAGGGGGAACACACTTCATCAATAAGGGTACCTGATTTCAAACCAGGTGAAGTGGGGACCAAAGTGATGTTCCAAACTTTGCCTGTACAATGACCATTTGTATACCTAACCTTGAATTGTACCCCCACCTTTAAAATAAAAAATTTTTTTAAAGTGCACGTTCTAGAGTCAGCCTGGTTGGGTTCAGGTCTTGGCTATATTACTTAATAGCAAAGGGGTCTTAATCAGTATAAAGAAGAAGACAGCTTCCATCATGAGAACTGAAATGGTCAAGTGAGCCTCTCAGAAGAAGGTCCGACCAAGGTGACTATTTCACAACATGGATGAATAAAACCATGCAGTGATTCACTGAACAAAATCATCTCCTTCCTAAAGATTCATGTCCACATCATTTGCTCCCCTGCCAATTGTGTATCAACAGGTCTTAAACAAACATTCCTGGTGTTTCCAGGTCCAGAGCCATCACTGGCAGAGTGGTTTTAGGGTAAGCATGTGGAACTGAAAACCAGGTGGACTCTGCTCCTTGTTTAGCCCTGTGATTGGGACACACACCTGTGCACCTGCTCAGAGTCCTTCAACTGCTTCCTTTTCTCTCTGTTTGCTGAGTGTATGAGTACACAAATGACAACTCTCATTCTAGCCACAGCCCTCATCAACTTCACCCTTAAGGACTGACTGCCTAGCTCCCAGAAAGCCCATACTATGAGCACAAGTGATTTAGGATGGATTGGTTTCTACAGCCAGATGGATGGAGTAGCAGAGCTCTCATGGACAGCAATCATATATAGGATGAACATATTATAGCTGGCTCTGTCATGGAGATTGTCCTAGCAAGGATGTGAGTAGAAATGCCTCTAAGGTTGCTGTCTTAGTCTGTTTTGCATTGCTATAAGGCAGCGGCCCCCAGCCTTTTTGGCATCAGGAGCTGGTTCTGTGGAAGACAATTTTTCCATGGGGGTTGGAGGAGGTTCAGGTATTAGATTTGATTAAGAAACAAGCAACTGGCTGGGCACAGTGGCTCAAGACACATTTCTGCAGGGAGGCCAAGGTGAAGGGATTGCTTGAGCCCACGGGTTCGAGAACAGCCTGGGCAACATGGCGAGACCTCACCTCTACAATAAATTGAAAAATTAGCTGGGCATGGTAGGCTACTTGGAAGGCTGAGGTGGAAGGATTGCCAGAGCCCCGCAGGTGGATGCTGGGGTGACCGTGAGCATGCCACTGCACTCCAGCCTAGGCGATAGAGTGGTACTCTTGACTCAAAAAAAAAAAAAAAAAAAAAAAAAAAGCAACACTCAACCTAGATCCCTCTCATGCGCAGTTCACAATAGGGTTTGGGCTTCTATGAGAATCTAATGCCGCTTGCCTTCTGCTATGCAGCTGGGTTTCCAACAGGCCACGGACAGGTACCTGTCCATGGCCTGAGGGTTGGGGACTCATGTTATAAAGGAGTACCTGAGAAAGGGTGATTTATAAAGAAATGAGGTTTATTTGGCTCATGGTTTTGCAGGCTGTACGAGAAGCATGCCGCCAGCATCTGCTTGGCTTCTAATAAGGGCCTGAGGAAGCTTTCACTGTGCTGAGAGGCCAAGGAGGAACAGACATGTCATATGGCAAGAGAGGGAGCAAAAGAGAGAAGGGGGAGGTGTCACATTCTGTTAAACAACCAGCTGTCACATGACCTAATAGAGAACACACTCATTACCACGAGAAGGGCACCAAGCCATTCAGGAGGGATCCATCCCCAGGACCCAAGCACCTCCCACAAGGCCCAACCTCCAACATTGGGGATCGAATTTTGACATGAGATTTGGAGGGGGACACATATCCAAACTATACCAGAAACCAATCCAGAAGGGGCGTTTCCCACACAGTGAACAAGAATCTGGAACTTATATAGCTTGATGTCATTTGCGTCCACTGCAGGGGTACCTGCTGTCCCTTGGCCCTCCTAATGTTTGAAGGTGGAGTCTTTGGCTTCATTGCCTGGATCTTGCTTTAATACAATGGTTGTAGGAGATCCAATCCACAGAGATTGCTTAGAAAACCTATAAGAAAAGAAGAAGAAGATGGAGGAGGAGGAGGAGGAGGAGGAGGAGAAGAGAGACAGAGAGAGAGAGAGAGAGAGAGAGAGAGAGACTGACTTTCTGTCTTTATAGGATGACAAATAGATCATCACCTACTGGTGAAGGTACAGTGATGGGGTGCGTGTGTGTGATGGATATGTTATGTGGAAGGCGTGATGTGGTATTAATAGGAAGGTTTAGTTTACATGAGAGTATATAATTGTTTCCTATGTGGAATAATCCTCCCTGAAATATAAGCAATTTGAAAAGTTACTTCTGTGCAGTTACCAAGCAGTGGAAAGAATGTCAGTGATGTACTCTTGGTCTTTGGCCCCTCCATACTTTTGGTAGCATCACCTCAATGCCAGGTAACATTTGGACTTGAATAAAATGCCATAGTGGGCTCATTATACACTGGCCCTGGCTTCCTCGGACCAGAAGATGTGACTCAGAAGGTCAGAGACCTTCACTCCCCATGTGGAGAATCTTGGCCCATGGGAAACAGAGGAGAAGAGTCTGAGCAGATAAGAGTCTCTTCCTTCCTCTCTCTCACGGACTAATCCCACACTAACTTCTTCCCTGCACACCCTGCATGCCAAGAAAAACATGTCTGCGAGTGGCCAGCTGTGTCTGTGACCAACAGCATCCATCTTAGCTTCCTTCACCTCCGGTTTTCCCTCCTCCTTACTGCCCTGTGCTGGGATCTTCCAAATAAAGTGCTAGCACCTTAATCCTGCCTTAGGCTCTGTCTTCCAGAGCAGCGGTCCCCGACCTTTTGGGCATCAAGAACCATTTTGTGGAAGACAATTTTTCCACAGATGAGGGGTGGGGGAAGTAAGATGTGCAGTTGAACTTCCCTGCAAAGGTTTATCTGTATTTGCAGCCGCTCCCCAGTGCTAGCATCACTGCCTCAGCTGCACCTCAGATCAACAGGCATGAGATTCTCACAAGGAGCGTGCAACCTGGATTCCTCCCAAGTACAGTTCACCATAGCGTTCCTGCTTCTATAAAAATCTATTGCCGTGGCTGATCTGACAGAAGATGGCGCTCAGGAAGTCACGTGAGTGACGCAGAGTGGCTATCAATACAGATGAAGCTTGGCTCACTCTCTCACTGCTCATCTGCTGCTTTGTAGCCTGGTTCCCTGCAGGCCATGGACCATACCAGCCTGGGAGTTGGGCCCCCATTCTAGAGGACCTGCACTAAGACCTAATGTAATGTTCTGCTCCCGGGCCCTTTCCAAGTAAAGATGGGACTTGGCGTTTCCTCCTCTGTACTTTGAGCCTTTCCAAACATGACTCCTTTCTCTCACCAAGTCTTGGCCGTGCTTCTGCCTATTGCATTTAGCTCACAGAAAGAGGTAGAGACAGGTAGGCCCTAGGATCTATTCTGGGACCCTGCAATGACTACGGTGAGAGAATGGGCATGCTGATTTTTCTGTTCATTCATTCCATGTAGCTCTGGTGTATCCTGGCTACAGTGACTTTAGCGAAAGGCAATCTGGAAGTAAAACATCCATAACAAGGCACGGAGACTCTGAAGGATGCCATGGCTCCAAACAACCTCAGGTATCACACTTCAGAGCTGCCAGGCCCAGTTCTATATAGAAGCTTCCCTGGGGGTGGGAAGGGGGCCGTCTCACAACCCGTGATTGTCTTAGCCACTGTGAGTGATCATAGATAAATCTAGGGAATGACAGGAAGACCCTCTATCCTTCTTAGGAAACTGAGGTAGAATTTGCAGTGACTTATACGGAATGATAGGCAAGGCACCAAAAGGCTCTTGAGAGCTTTCTCCTCACAAATCTTATTTCAAATAATCACTACATCTAACATTGATTGAGTGCTTACCATGGGCAAAGTGCTATGCTAACTTTTGTCATGTGTTACCTCATTGAGACTTCGCAACCATACTAGAAGACAGACTCTACTATTGTTCTATTTTGCACATGAGGAAACCAAGGTAGTGTGAACTTGGGTAACCTACCTAAGGTGACTCAGTCTACCAACTGGATTCAAATCCAGGTCTCCTGATTAACAGAATGGGAGTGGTTAACTGTGAGGCTGGGCTGTGTCCTCTATAGTATACAGTTATGAGAGTCCGGTTCCCAAACTAGGGCACCTGCTTTGCATTTCCCTGGGACACTTCGTCTCTGAAGACTCAGGAGATAACCTACTCTGGGAAGGTTGATGAATTTCCCAGTGTCTGGCCTTTGTCCCCATCCCTGAGTGTCATCAACTCAAGGTTGGATGTAGAGACGGATTTATAGAAAGTTTGGAACCTGAAGGAATATGTGTGTGTGTAGGGGTAGGGGCAGGTATAGCTGCACAGCAAAAAGCTTAAATTGGATATCAGCCACACCTGTCCTTAGCAGTGTCTTGGCCATTCTGACCCGGTGCCGCCTCCACACAAAGCTCAGACAACGCTCATTGACTTTCCTCTGCCTCAGCACCACCCTGTGAATGCTGTTTCTTTTCTCCATGTTGAAATGGTAAGCAAAAAACTCAAAATCTGTCCTTCATTGTGTGAGGCAACGTGCTTATGTTTAACCCCTGGACCACCTCAAACCCATTTTTCTTCAACCAAAAAAAAAAAAAAAAGGCCCATACACATCGTGCATTTTCCTAAACAAAGACAATCTGCTTTCCCTTAAGAGGGAATCCATTTTTGGTTTTGCAGCAACTTTTATTTTCTCCCTCCTCCCCACAGATGAATTAATGAAAGTGTACAGGAATGCTCACATGTGTCACCAGATAGGGATTGTTATTTACTTAAAATCCCCCAAGATGATTTCTTGGAGAAAAGCAGTGAGAATGAGAGAACTAGACTGTTCAGGCTGTTTGGAGGGCTTCTTTCTGTCTGTGAGGGGGAATGGGACCCAGGCCTGAAGCTTCCAGAGGGACCCAACCTGGCTTGCGGGTGATGGCTGGGTTCCAAGGGGAAGGTGGCCACAGACCAGGGATGGTGGCAAAGCCATGCCTATGGATTTGGAGTGTCTGGACGCCAAGAAAGGGAAGTTAGGGAACAAACTGGTATGCGAAGGAAGTTGATTATGAGAGGAGCGAGGTTTTAATTTTATTAGTGTCTCCAAGAACCATAAATTAGATTTCCTTTAATATTATTTAAGTGACCAGAGGCTGGAATTATACCTAATTACTTTTATTTGTTAGAGTGTGTATGCATGTGTTTTAATGCAACACAATCTCGGAACGGGATCCCCTTGGGCTAGATGATTTATGTGGTTTACAAAGAAAATGGTGGTTAGAAAATCTGGCTAGAAATCCAACGTATGCATTCCACAGGGCTTATAATTTTGTGCAAGTTACTCAACCTCTCTGTCATATCTGTAAAGAGTATCTGGTGCCTACTTTACCGAATGATATGAGGATGAAATGGGCCATTGTGTAAGGTGTAGATTGTTGCAAAAGTCCCTGGCACTGATCAGTTTGGGAGAAAATACCTCTCAGACTGCCCAGAAGTTTCAGGCAATTGTGTGTGTGTGTGTGTGTGTGTGTGTGTGTGTGTGTGTGTGTGTGTGTGTGTGTGTGCAGGCTTGGGTGTGTGTGTATGCATAGATATATCAATTACCGGCTCACTGATTTCTCGTTGATGAGTCCTCCCTCTATTTCCTTTTGTTTTGGGAGTTGGCACAGAACGGGCACAGCAAAAGCAGGTGAGGTCTTAAATACAAGCACAATCTACTTAGTTCACACTTGGGGTGGGATAGGGCTAGGATATTTCAGAGAGTGCAAACTTGGTCAATGACCATAACTGATGGTCCTTCTTATTTGAGACATGAGGAGGGAGTCCGTGGGCTTTGATCACTCACATGATTCCTCTCTTCTATCAGCAGAGACTGAAGGCTCATGACCTACAGTAAGTACTCACTTGACATCTCAATAGATCCTTGGAAAGTGTGACTGCAAGTGAAACGAGGTATAACAAAACCAATTTTATCACGGGCTAATTGATATCAACCAGAGTTAAGTTCCTACAGCACTTTCTGGTCTCAAAACCATCACCAAACTTCTAAATAAAGACCCAAACATTTCCAGTGTTAAACACTGAAATAAATGTAACCCATGCCTTGGAGAAAGATAAACAAAAACAAGTAAGATCATCATTTATCCAAGGAGTCCAGCCCAGGATCGCGAGTGGCCAAGCCTACCCCGGCGGCCCAGGCAGGAACCAACTCAGGACAGGGCATGCTCACACATACCTGCACTCACTCAAACAGGCACTGTGTAGACACTCCAATTCACCTAACCAGGCTCAGCTTTGGGATGTGGGAGGAAACTGCAGGATCCAGAGAAAACTCGTGTAGACTCCAGAATCAATCTTTTTTCTCATCAATGTTACCAACAAAACATCATTGAGCAAAATGACATTATTTGAGAACCTGCTGAATAAATGCTTTAATGTAACAACGTTTGCATTAATTTCCTTTCTCTATTGGCTCATTTGCATCACAGGCAAACATAGTTTCCCTTAAAAATAACTCCTCGACCCCACTTTTTCTGAGATGGAGTCTCTCTCTGTTGCCCATGCTGAAGCGCAGTGGCACAATCACAGCTCACCGCAGCCTTGACCTGCTTGGCTCAGGTGATCCTCCCTCCTCAGCCTCTTGAGTAGCTAGGAGGACAAGGCACACACCACCATGCCCACCCAATTCTTAAATTTTTTTATAGAGAAAAGGTCTCACTATGTTGCCTAGTCTGGTCTTGAACTCTGGGTACAAACAATCCTCTTGCCTCCACCTACTAAAGTGCTGAGGTGACAGACGTGAATCTACTTTTTTCTTTAGGTAGGGCTCCATTTACTTTTTTTTTAATTTTTAAATTTCTCAAAATAGGGTCTTGACCGTTCTCTGAATAACCTTCCTATCGCCAATCCAATGTGAATTATGTCTCTTCTTGTCTCAGCAGCATTTGGACCGGTGGACCACGCACTCCTTGGAAGGCTTTCTTCACCTACCGTCTAGGTTATGACAATCTCTCGGTCTACCTCTTACCTCACCAGACTCAGCCTGTTCCCAAGGTGTTCATGGTTGGGTCAACACCATTGCCTAAGGACCTATGAACGTTAAAAAAAGAGAATTTAAAGAGTTAGGCTTCTTATGAGCTTTGATTGTTTATTTTCCCAAATTAAATATAAATGTCAGGCGTACAGAGATCTTGTTTGACTTGTTCCTCCGTGGACTCCAGCCCCTAAGCATTGTGCTCAGATGCTATAGGTACTTGAGAAATATTGTTGAGTAAATAAATGTACAGTGATAACTTTCTGTCCCTGAATCCAAAGATCAGTAGAGTTCCTCCACTAAAAACCTTGGGATGAAAGTCTTTTATCACGCTTCCTCTACCTGGTGTATTCGTTTGCACATCTGGAGAGGACAGTCTTTGTCCCTTCTGTCTTTTGGTGACTGCTACTGGATTACAAGGTAAAGCTTTGAGCCAGTTGCTCATTCTAAACAGCCCCAGTCATACATATTTGATGTTAGATGAACTTGTTCTGGCTTGTGGTGGTCGTGGCAGGAGCTTTTCTGCGGCAGCCTGCCTTCTGAATATGAATAAGGTGTCTGCGCTTTTATTAACTTATAGCAGAGTTATGTTTAATCACAAGAGGAAAGAAACACACCAATTATTCTCTTGCACAATTTTAAGCAAGTCTGAATAGAAAGCAGCTCTGTGGCATGAGTGACTTGAATCCCTGAATCAGTCTCTGCATACAACATTTGAGAGAAAGTCATAACTATGTATTCATTAGAGGGACTATAAAATAGCGGGGTGTTAAATTTGCAACCAACAGGCTTTGTTATCAGTGACGCGGGGTTTATTATCTACTAGCTCATAGCTGGTGTTATTAATTTGCGAGTTTTTTGCAGAAAAAGAAATGGATTCACTTTCTAAAACTTGCGATTATGAATTCCGTCAATGCTTTTCACCACCCAGATAATTATTTATATATGCCACCCAGGGGGGCAATTTGCAATCCTAGGTAGATTGTGAGGCTTAAAGCAGAGGGCTTGTTCTCTACGGTTCAGTCTTTCCCCACTTCTCAAAATGGGACAACCATAGGCCTAGCCATCTGTTTTTTGTTAAATGAGTCCCAGATGAGGAGACAAGAGCTGTGTGTTTTTGGTAAGGTAGGCATGATTCAGTTAAAAATAACTTTATGAGCTGGGCTTGGTGGCTCAGCCTGTAATCCCACGCCTTTGGGAGGCTGAGGTGAGTGGATTGCCTGAGCCCGCGGGTTTGAGACCCGCCTGGGCAGCGAAACCTCATCTCTACAATAAATCAAAAAATCAGCTGGGCGTGGTAGCACATGCCTGTAATTCCGGCTACTGGGAAGGCTGAGGCAGAAGGATCGCCGGAGCCCAGCAGGTCGAGGCTGCGGTGGCCAGAAGCGGCCACTGCACTCCAGTCTGGGCGACAGAGTGAGATTCCAACTCAAAAAAATAAAAATAAAAAAGACTTTATGAATTCCTACTGGGTTGAAGACACCTGAAAAAGCATTTGGGAGAAGGGGAAGAGGATGACTATTCCTGCCATCAGTAAGTCTGGAGTGGCCTCAACAGCCCAGAGAGTAGGCTCTCTGGGGCATTCTGGAACTGACATTCCTGAATGACCATTTGTGAGCTGATGGCTTAGGTCTGGAGCAGTCTCCATGGCCTCTACCTCCATACCACTCTTTCAGGGTCTGGTTTCTACTCACTGTGCAAACCTGGTGCCCTCTACGGTGACTCAAGGGCAACCTGTCCTTAGCCCTACTCTGTTCTACTTACCAACTGTTAGCCTGGTGTAGACACTTGGATACAAATTTCTGTTCATAACGTGTTTCAGTTTTAAATTTCTTTAACAGAGCATTTAAATATTGTTTGAATGGTCACAGTGTGATAATTACATCCTTTTGTTTAGTTTCATTTTTCCTTCTATTTCCCCAAAAAGGAACACAACATTGAAGTTTACTTAGAGTTAGATTCTGGGCATTGTGGCTGAGAATGGCTTGTTCAAATGACTCCCTGAAATCGGCTTCCTGCTTTTAGACTGTATGAAATGACAAACTCTTCAAATTATTTGAAAATAGCCACAATTTCTTTTGCAGACATTTATTGGCAATTGTGCTCCCTTTATGAAAAGGAAATATTGAGAAATGAACTTTGAGGCTTCATTTTATTGTTTACTTCAAGGTAAATGACTCCACTTGGAAATTACCATGGTGCGAATATAGTGTGGTTAAACCATGGGTCTTACTCTGACCAGGCTTACGTTGTCAATAAATTATGCTTTTAAAAGCATTACTATTGAAAAGAAAGACACAGGAGCACAGAAGACTGCTTTTTTATAAAGGAAAGAACATTGGATTTGGAATCAGGTGACCTGAAATCTTGGTTAGAGACCTTGAGTAAGTAACTTATTCTTTTTAAGTTTTGGTTTCCAGCATACAGGACTGGTGTGAAATTCAATTTAAAAAGTATGTGAATGTATTCCGTGAGCTGGAAAGTTCTATGCCAGTGTAGAGTCATAGAAGGACTGTCTTAAGTTGATTAAAATATATGTCTCTCTAACCCATGGCCTCAAAACTTTGACCCACTGAAAGTGACTCCATATGATTTTCATATCATTGTTAAGGGGTAACTGATATCCCGCAAACCATATATATTTAAAGTATATGATTTGCTAGCTTTTGACACTTGTACACATCTGTTAGACCACCACTGCATATCCATTCCTCCCCAAATTCCCTGTGTCCCTTTGTAATTCCTTTTCATATTCTTTTATTTGAAAAGAGGACTTTTTTTTAATCCAGTCCAGCTTCAACGGGCAACATGGTTGGTTCCATGTTTTTGCTATTGTGAATAGAGCTGCAATAAACATTCGTGTGCAGGTATCTTCTTTGTAGAATAATTTGAGTTCCTCTGGGTATATTCTCATTAGGGGAATTGCTGGGTTGTATGGAAGGTCAATTTCTAGTTCTTTCAGGAATCGCTACACTGTCTTCCAGAAAGTTTGTACAAGTTTGCATTCCCACCAGCAGTGTAGAAGCATTCCTTTTTCTCCACATCCTTGCCAGCGTCTGTTGTTGTTTGTTTTATTAATGATGGCCATTCTTACAGGGGTTAGGTGGTATCTCAATGTGGTTTTGATTACATTTTTACATTAAAAAATAAAAAAATTAAAAAATAAATTAAAAAAAAAGAGGATGTTCTGTGCTGGTTCCCAGAATTCTAATTTTCTAAATGATGTTATTTCAGCATGCCTTTTATTTAATTTGCCACAAATCCAATAATGGCACTTTTATTCACAGTGTCATAACACTTTGTCTCTCTCTGCCACAGAAGTTCCATACAATGAGTTTTATTCTTCTTTTCATGTTAACAGGGGTCCTCGTGCTAATTATGCAGGTGACCTCTCTCAAAGGACATTTAATGGAAAATGAGATGATGCTGAGAGTGAAGACGCAAGAGAGACCTTGTTAGAGCCTCACGTGCTTTACCATCTAGATGTATAGATGCTTCTTTGTGTTAGAGGCAAACAATGATTGATAGACTTTGCTTTCTAAAACTATCCTGCTGGTCTTAAGGGGGAATAGTAACCATCCACTTGAAAAGCCTTCTCTATTAATTTTTAAATGCCAATTTGGCCATTATGAAGGCAAAGAAAAGCTCAGCAATAAGCTCTTTTTATTAAGTTACTAATCCCAGTGTTCTTGTGGATGTTTTCTTAATTTATAGGTTACTTGTAATACGGTGGTTAGGAATCTGGGCTTTGGAGGCAGAAATATCTGGGTGCTACTGGTCTAACCCTGGGCAAGTGACTTAATTTTCATAAGCCTCAGTCTGCTCATCTGTAATATGGGGATACCAATAGCACCTATGTAATAGAACTGTTGTGAAAATTAAGTAGGATAATGCCTTTGTAGGCCCAGCTCAGTACACATACATGTTATTATACTGTAAAAATCATCTCAGTATAAGGCAAATACGTGCAAGATTAGTCTAAAGGACTATTATTAATTTATCAGAAATTATGGGCACCTACTTCCAGTCATGGATGACTAGAAGCGCTCGGATGCTCACATCCCAGTGTTATCCAGGGGCTGCAAAGGCCCCAGCATTTGGCCTTGTTTCCCGTAAGACTGGTAACAGTTCCCTGTGGAGAAGATCTGGAACCATGGATGAACAGCCCGGAGGAAACTGGGAGCCTTCATGCTTTAGCCTGAATTGATTTTCCCCATAATTTCTTTTCCTTTGTAGTCTGCATATTTATTCTAAACAAGAATTTCACCAGTACCAACTGTATTCCAGAGGACGTTTTCCTACCGAAGTGAGGCCAGTTTGTATGAACAAAAGACTGCAAGTAAAAATCCAAAGCCAAACTCACCTAAAGTCGCTGTTGAACTAGTCTTAGGGTTGTGACTCCTTCAAGCCACCAATCCTCGGTGGTCTGGGGACACAGGGAGGAAGAACCACTGAGCACTTGATCTGACCTTTGGGGAGATGACCATTTTGCTTATGAGTAAAGGGGATGGTATGACTATGAAAAGGGACTCCCAGAGCCAAATCCACACACTGGGAAGTTACAACCTTATTCCGTATCTTCAAAGTCAGGCTGCCCTAGAACCTGGAATTTGGAGGACATTGGTAGTTCATTCGTACTGAGCCCCAGAGAGTTAAACAGCAATGGTCTCACAGCCTTGGAATAAGACCCTTTTTAGTTCTAAGATAGCAGCCCTTGAGCCCAGCTGATGCAGATCGGAGGGCCAGAAATAACCAGAGAGAAGGAGTGTTTGAGTCCGAGCTATATTCTTTTCTCAGCTTCTAGTTAGGGAGGTCTTCCCTGTCCTTCTCCCACTCATGCTAAGCAGAAGGCTTCCAGCGGGATTCAGTGATTCATACAGCTACAACAACTGGCAAGTATTCACTGACCACCTAAGAGGGGCTGGGCCCTGGAGGTGCGGTGATTGGAAAAGACAGACATGACCTTGGCTCTTGCGGAAGTGGCATTCCAATGTGAGGTGAGGTGACATACGGGAAACAGGAAACCCCAGATCTAAGTTTCAGATGATAGCTGTCCTTAAAGGAAAGGCAGAAGTCCACTGAGAACACACAATAAAGGAATCTGACCTCACCTGAGTCGAAGCGGACTTCCATGTGGAAGTGGCGTGTAGCAGATATAAAAGATGGATACTGGGCCGGGCGCAGTGGCTCACGCCTCTAATCCCAGCACTTTGGGAGGCTGAGGTGAGAGGATTGCCTGAGCCCACAGGTTTGAGTCCAGCCTGGGCAACTTAGCGAGACTTCATCTCTACAATAAATCCAAAAAATTAGTTGGGCGTGGTGGTGCGTGCCTGTAGTTCCAGCTACTCGGAAGGAGGAGGCGGAAGGATTGCCTGAGTCCAGCAGGTCGAAGCTGCAGTGGCCATGAGGGTGCCATTTGTTCCATCCTGGGCGACAGAGTGAGAAACTCCAACTCCTCCCCTCCCAAAAATGGATACTAAGTATAACAGCTGACATTTACTAAGTTTTACTACGTGCCTGGTGTCATTCTAAGTTCTTCACAGGTATTGCTATGCAATCCTCACACGACATCTTCAGGTAAGATACATATAGATGTGTATGTATGTGAGTATGTGTATAATAAAAGCTACAAAAAGATAAAAATCCAAACAGATAAAATCAAGATAAAAAGCCAGTATGACAAAGGCATTCTACAACAGTGCTAGGATGAGGACCTTACCTAGACACTCCTGGCTAAAGCTGCCCCAGCACTCAAGGGAGGGGAGATTGGTGGCTAAAACCAGACTCAGGCTCTGGTGCCAATGACCCACCCAAGCCTTCAACTTGACCTATAGATAGAAGTATGATCTAGGGACTTTTAGCAAACAGCCTGAAGTTTATTCTGTAGGTAGGATTCACTCCTCTCGTTCAACCTTGTGGCAGTGTGAGTGAGGCCTGAAGAGACAGAGACAGTCCCTGTGACTGTCGCTCCTCCACCAGGTGCTACCACTGGGCATCCTGGTGGGTACCGCCCCACCACCTACTGCCATGGGTCCCGTTTAGCGTGAGTCCCCGAGGACTGAACACGGAGCACTGAGCACTTTGCAGATCACTGAGCACCTTGAGATTGCCAAACCACGGGAAGCAACCATATTTATTTTTTTTTTTTTTTTACAGAAAAGTCCTCCTACGTCTGAGCCTCTTTCTGTCTCCTCCATCACTGGCAAGCTACATATGTGGTGAAACAATCTTGAAGCTTTCCCTGACCGGCTTGGAAGTGACACCAAGGTCAGATGTTATTGCTGTTCCACAGACCTGACACCAGGGGGTGGTCACAGCACATCACACTAACTACCACGGATCAGTGCAAAGCTGAGCTCCAGCCTCCCGTGCTGCTCCCTGAAAGGCAACCAAGGAAGGCGCTGGGCTCCCAGAAACTGTGTTCAGTTCAACTCACAACATGTAAAAGGGCTTCCTAATGGCACTGACCTGTACAAATGTTCAGGACGGTTATTATAACCTCGGCGGAGTGGCTGTTTAATGCCAAAAGGGAGAAAAAAATGTCATCTCATAACTGCAAATAATTGCATAAGGAAACAGAGGGCAGAAAATTGTCCTGCTGGGTGCCCCACGGTGCTGGGTAATTTGCAGGCTCCATTGAAGCCCGATGGATGTTCCCTCCCTGGTAGCGTGCAGCCTCACACACTGACTCGTGTGTTCTCCTAATGTACAAATCTCTGCAGTTTCACAAG
Source organism: Carlito syrichta (assembly GCF_000164805.1). Taxonomy (NCBI): domain Eukaryota; kingdom Metazoa; phylum Chordata; class Mammalia; order Primates; family Tarsiidae; genus Carlito; species Carlito syrichta. Next base: position 313,187 of record NW_007247411.1, read on the forward strand.
TGCCAAGACGTCTTCAGACCGACGGTATTTGTGACGACTGTGACTCTCCAGTTCTTGGAAATACTCCCGGGGCAAAGCACCTCTTAAAAGGGATGTGAGAGAAGGAAATTCAGTTCAATTTTCCAGAAACAGTTCAGTGGCTGCACCCAGCACTGTCTGCGATTGCCTTTTAATGTTCAAGATGCAAGTGACTGCTCCTTTGGGGCTGTATTTTTCCATTAGGAAATGCCAATCTCCTTCCTTCTACTCCTCTAAGAGCATGAAACAAATTATGTTTTGGTTAATTTTCTGTTTCTCCTTCATCTGCAAAGCCTTGAGAATGTCGCATGTTCTGGGATCACGCACTCATGTTCAAGGAAGCACACGTGGCTAAACTTCTTTCGTGAGAGTTGATTTCTTCTTATACTAGGTTTAGGGAGCCCCAAATGATGCATACATATATCTCCAAAGGTCCTTCATTGGGGGTTTCTTGGATAGAAATGAACAGTACATTCCATATTTTTCCCTTTTTAAAAGTAAGCACTTTATTCAGTTATGACACATACTGAGATATGTACAAATCATAAGTGTTCATCTCAGTGAAGTGTTATAAAATGAACACATCCATTCAGTTATCATCTCTATGAAGAAAAAGCCTGGGAGGGTCATGTTTCATCAATAAGGACACCTGATGTCAAACCAGGTGATATGGGGACCAGAGTGAGGTCCAAACTTTACCTGTACAATGACCATTTGTATACTTAACCCTGAATTGTACCCCACATCTTAAAAAAAGAGAAAAGAAACAGACCAGTACCCCAGCTGACTTAGACTTTAGGCAAATTTACGTTCACTTTTATTTAGGGGCAAAGGTTTCAGTTTACAGTCTCTCTCATACCATGATTGGAATACCTTAGCACAGTCACATGTTCCCTCTGGAGTAGGGCTATTCAAAGTATGGGACTGTGAACATCAGTGTCAGCATCGTCGGGGACCCTGTCAGAAATCAGATTCTCAGGTCTCATCCCTCTCCCACTGAATCAGAAATTCTGGTGGCAAGGCTCAGTTATCCGGGTTTCAACAAGCTCTCCTTCCTGGTTATTCAGATGCATGCTAAACTTCTAGAATTCTTGAGCAATGTACCCCTTCCTTTTTTGTGTTGGGGTCTCACTCTGTTGCCCAGTCTGGAGTGCAGTAGCACTATCACAGCTCACTGCAGCCTTGACCTTCTTGGCTCAGGGGATCCTTCCACCTCAGCCAGTAACTGGGACTATAGGCACACGCCACCATGCGAAGCTACTTTTTTGATTTTTCTTTTTTTTGTAGAGATAGACTCTTACTATGTTGTCTAGCTGGACTTCAACTTTGGGCCTCAAGCATCCTCCTGCCTTGGCGTCCCAAAGTGTTTGGATTACAGGTATGAGCCATCACTCTTTGAGCCTCAAAATTGTGTGGTAACAGTATTTTATTATAAACACTGGAGTGTAAAGTGCTACATTAGAATAGTGGTGACAAGATATAATTGCTTATCTATTTCCCCCCTAACTTTCAAAATTCATTTATCAGCCTTATTGAGATACGGTTTACAAAGAATGAAAACCAATTTTAATGTGAAATTTAATGGTTTTGACAAATGTTTGCATTACTTCTTTTTCTAGCCATTTCCATTGCAGTCTCCCCAATGTCTATCAAAACTGTCTGTCTACTTATGTCTCTCCTAGTTACCTGTGAGCAGAATTCTTGAGGACAAAACTGTTCTATTCATCATTGTGTTGCTATCCCTTGACTGAACACAAATAAGAGGCTTCGCAAATATTTGCTGAACCCATGGGTGAATAAAGTTGGGTCTATAAAAATAAATCCATGGGAAGACTAACTGGGTTGTAGGATGTGGAGAATGGGTGGGTCTGGATATTCTGCATACATTTGAGGTCTACAGTGGAGACAGGCAAGTGGTATAATAACACGTGGGCAGGACTGTGCTTTGCTTGCCGACATACCGGATGGGCAGCAGACAGGCTCATTGCCCAGCCAGTATGCCCCCAGTCTACTGGGAGGTCACCTTCAGTCAGTTTCCCTTCAGGCTGAAATATCTCCTGGGTCTTTCTGCTTCAGGACATTTTATGGACATCTGGGTGTCTTAGTCCATAAGTGGGGCAAGTTGGAAGTGTGGGAAAGTTAAAACTCTAGAGGCAGTTCCTAGTCAAGGAGAGATGATGCTGTTGGTGCTTAAACACCCCATTTCCTCATCTCAATGGGACCGTTCTGAGGTGTATGCCACAATCTTCCTCAGCAGTTTCCAGTGGGTTGGAGCCCAGATGCCTACACATCAATTCCCCTTCAGCGACTTCTCTTCCTCCCCCGCTTCTCTTCCTGACTTCTTCAGGGTCTTCTTGGAATCATCTCCCCCCAAATCTGCTTGCATCCAAATCTTTGACGCAGGGTCCACTTTTGAGTTAACCTAAACCAAGGCAATACGATTTGCAAATTTGCCTCCTCCTTGTGCTCTGGAATCTTGAGTCGTTGACTCTCATCCCTGACATTGTCTGTTTGCTCATTTATAAAATAGGGATAAACATACTTACATCTTAGCATTGCTGTATGAAACCTTATTCAGCACCTGCAATATTGTAGGGATTCAGGAAATGATAACTATTTTAGATATTGTGGACATCTGGCAGACTCTGCTTTTCTTACTAAAATTTCCCCAAAGAGATGGCCCTGCAGAAGTGACCCTATATCTGTGCAATCCTTAAAGCATCAGAGGTTTAAGTGGATAAAAGAATGTTTCAACCAGCTCCTCTACAGTCTCTGTGCTTGTTCTTCCATGCTCTGAAATTCCTATTTTCTTTCCAAGAGGATCTAGGATTCCCAAGAGAGACAAAGGGAGGCTTTTTGCTGTCTTACGTCTTCAACAGAATTAGTGAGTACCACAATTCGGGATGTCCTCCCCTAAGTGGTGAAGAAACAACAGTGAATAAATCAAAGTCTCTGCCTTCAAGAAGTTTATATTCCAGGGGCGAAGATTTAGATCACTAAGAAACAATGAAATAAATATTTGGTGTTGGGGAAAAACTCCCCCAGAAAATATAGAAGGAGGAGGATAGAAAATGGGGAATGGAGACATTAATTTCTATGGAATACCAGAAAGTCTTCTCTGGTAAGAGTATTTTTGGGTGAGGACAAAGTTAGTAAAGGAGGCAGTCATAGAAATCTCCAGGAAGATTCAGACAAGCAAGAGAAAAAGGTAAGAGCCCTCTTTGTGTGCTCCAGGAACACGGAGAGGGTCAGGGAAGATATGAGAATGAACAAGGCTAGATTGCTTTTTCTGTCTCTAAGGCAGCAGGGACAAGATGGCCTTGGGCTGTGTAGACCACAGCATGAGCTTTGGTTTCTACTTAGAGATGGAGGATTGTGAGCAGAGGAGTAGCATGATGTAAGATAAATTTGAACAGGGGAATCCTGACTGTGATGTAGAAAACAGGCTGAAGAGGCCAAAGGGAAAGCCCACAGGCCAGAAGGGAGATCAGAGGAGGCGTGACCACAGCATGGCCAAAGTAGCAGCAAAGGTGGCCAGAAAGTGTTGGATTCCCCTGAAGGACGTGCCAATGACTTGGATGTGGACCACAAGAGAAGACCCAAGGATTATCACTGTTTTTGGAATATATAACTGAAAGACTGAAGATGTCGCTTACTGATTTGGCAAAGGTCGGGAAAGGAAGAAGCTTTCAGAGATAAAGTCAGTGTTGACTTTTGGATATGTTGCTTGTAATGTTTATTATTCATCTCAGCAGAGAACAACATAGTGTATTGGTTAAGAACACAGATTCCAGAACCCAAGTGCCTGGTTCAAATCCCAGCTTTGTCATTCACTTGTATGACCATGGGATATTTCTTTTGCCTGTCTGTCCTCAGTTTCTTCATCTGTAAATGGGGGTTATGAATTGCTATGAGGACTTGATAAGGAAGTATATGTAAAGTGCTTGGGGACAGTGCTTGGCCCAAAATAAGCACTACGTAAGAATATGTTGAATAAAATCCTGAATAGTTAGATATCTGAGTCTGGAGTTCAGAATGGAGATCTGGGTTGTAGATAGAAATCTTGATCCATCAGGGAATAGGAGCTATTTCAAGCCATGGGACTGGATCAGGCCATCTAGGAGTGAATGCAGACAGAGGAGATCAGATTGCCGGAGATATTCTGAGGTTTAGAGGTGAAGGCAAGACAAATAGATTCAAGTCTACAAGTTGTTAATTCGCTTTTAAGAGCTTTACATTTCGTGGGAGCTTTCGTATTACTGCTTGAGGATGCAGCGGAGTGATTCACAAAGAGCAGCATTCACTTGAAGATGTGTCTGCAGCGGGCCCTGCAGCAGAACCTATCTTGAAATAACACTTGTCATTCTAGGAAGGCGGCCGGAGTGTCAGAAACTGCCAGCCATGCATTACGCATTCTATCCCCTTAAAAAACAGGGGAAAGGCAGGGAGACGTGATAATTTTTTCAAGAAGACCAGGGAGGCTAAAGAGTGTTACCCTTCAAAATATTCCTCTTGGGAGTCAGCATACGTACTTAAATACTTACCGCTTATTTCAGTGTATCGCTTTTTCATACACTGTTTTGGGAAATGGTTATCCGAAAAATGATTTTCAAAAGAACAGCTTCTGTCTTTTACGGATGGTACCTGTTTTTGTTATTGTGGCATCGGTATATACATATATGATAAGATTTGTCATTTTAATCATTTGAAAAATGTGCAGTTCACTGGCATTGATTGCATTCACAGAGTTGTGCAAATATCACCATTATCTGGTTCCAAACCACTTTCATCACCCCAAACAGAAACTCTGTATCCATGAAGCAACAACTCACTGTTTCCTCCCACCCTGTCCCCCTGGCAACGTCTAATATACTTTATTTCTCTATGTATTTGCCCATTCCAGATATTTCACATAGAGGTAAATACAGTGTTTGTTCTTTTGCATCAGTCTTATTTCACTTGGCATAATATACTTCCAGGGTTCATTCATGTTGTTGCATGTATCAGAACTATATTCCTTCTTAAACCTGAATAATATTTCATTTATGTATACACTGCATTTCGTGTAGCCATTTACTGTTGATGGACATTTGGGTTGTTTCCACTTTTTGACTATTGTGAGTGGTGCTGCAATGAACATTAGCTTACGAGTGTATGCTGCATCTCTCTTTTCAATTCTTTTGGATTTATACCTAGGAGTACCTCTGTATTCAGTTTCAATTTTCCACAGCATCTGCACTGCTTTGCATTCTCACTAGCAACACATGAGGTTTCCAGTTCTTCCTTTCACATCCTTACCAGATTAAATGAAAGCTGTTTTAAATTAAAGTCATCTCAGTGGAGGTGAAGTCCTATACCATTGTGATTTTGATTTACATTTCCCTCATGATTAATGATGTTGAACATTTTTTCATGGGCTTATTGGCTATTGGTATCAATTCCTCAGAAAAATATCTATTCAAGTACTTTGCCCGTTTTTTTGTTGGGCTATTTGTCTTTTTGTTAAGTTGTGGGAGTTGTTTAAATATTTTAGATATTCATCTATCATCAGATACATGGTTTTCAAATATTTCCTCTCATTCTGTAGGTTGTACATTTCACTTTCTCATTGATGTATAAATGTTTTAATTTTTGTGAGGTCCAATTTATCTATTTTTTCTTTTGTTACTTATGCTCTTGGTGCTATGTGTAAAGTTGTGTTGCCAAATCCAAGGTTATGAAGATACGCCCTTATGTTTTCTTCTAAGAGTTTTACAGTGTTAACTTTCATATTTAAGTCATTGATCCATTTTTAGTTAACTCTTATAGATGGTGTGAAAATCACACTCCATTCTTTTGCAGTGGAAATATAATTGTCCCAGCACCATCTGCTGAAGAGACTGTTCTTTCTTCATTGATTAGACTTGGCACCCTTGTCAAAAATTAACTGGCCACAGATGCATAGGTTTAATTTTAGACTTTGAATTTTCTTCCATTGGTCCATATGTCTATTTTTATGCCAGCACCACACAATCTTGATTGTTGTAGTTTTGTAATAAGTTTTGAAATAAAAAAATTTGAGTCCTTTAACTCATTCTTCATTCTTGATATCGTCTAAATGTTGTATCATCCCAAATTTATATGATGAAGTTCTAAACCTCCAGGGTGATGGTATTAGTCGTGGAGACTTTGGGATGTGATTGAGTCACAAAACGAAAGCCTTCATACATGGGATTAGTAGCCTTATAAGAGACCCAAGAGAAGAGAAACCCCTTGCTTCTTCTGTCATGTGAAATTACAGTAGGAAAACAGACACCTATGATTAAGTGGGTCCTCACCAGACGCTGAATCTGCTGGTATCTTGATTTTGGACTTCCCAATCTCCAGAACTGCAAGAAATAAACTTCTGCTTAAAAATTCGCAAGTTTATTGTCTCTTGTTATAGAAGCCTGAATGAGCCGGGCTCGGTGGCTCAGCCTGTATTCCCACGCCTTTGGGAGGCTGAGGTGAGGGGATTGCCTGAGCCCACGGGTTTGAGACCCGCCTGGGCAGCGAGACCTCATCTCTACAATAAATCAAAAAATCAACCGGGCGTGGTAGCGCATGCCTGTAATTCCGGCTACTTGGAAGGCTGAGTGGAAGGATCACCGGAGCCAAGAAGGTCGAGGCAGCGGTGGCCGGGAGCAGCCACTGCACTCCAGTCTGGGCGACAGAGTGAGACTCCAACTCAAAAAAAAAAAAAGCCTGAATGGACTAATTCATTTCTTTATATTATTTTGACTATTTGGAGCTCTTTGCAATTCCATGTGAATCTGGAGATCAGCTTTTTCATTTCTGCAAAAAAAAAAAAAAGTGTTGAAACTTTGATAGGGATTGCATTGCATCTGTAGATTATTTTAGGTTGTATTCATTGTATTGATATCTTAATATTAAATCATTCTTCCTACCCATTAACATGAGATGTCTTTCCATTTATTTATGCCTTCTTTAATTTCTTTCAGCAATGTTTTGTAGTTTTCAGTGTACAAGTTTTGCCATCTTGGTTAAATTTATTCCTAGGTATTTTATTCTTTTCTATACTCTTGCAAATGGAATTGTTCTCTCAAATTATTTTGCAGATTATTTACTGCCAGTGTATAGAAATACAACTGATTTGTGTGTTGATCTTATAACTTGCAAATTTACTGAATTCATTTGTTAGATATAATAATTTTCTCAAAGATTCTTTGGGGCTTTCTATACACAGAATCATGTCACCTTGAATAGAGATTGCTTTATTTCTTTCTTTACAATTTGGTTGCTTTGTCTAATTTCTTTGGTAGAACTTACGGTACAATGTTAAGTGACAGTGGTAAAAGCGTGCATCCTAGTCTTATTCCTGATCTTTGGAAAAAAGCTTTCTATCTTTCACCATTTAGTATCATGTTAGCTATGTGTTTTACATAAATGTTCTTTGTCATGTTCAGTCTCCTTCTAGTCTCAGTTTTCTGAGTGCCTTTCTTTCTTTAGCTACCATACTATAAACAGATGTCCTCTTAGCATATTTTCAGTGCTATGGTTTTCACATTTCTGTGCTTTATTATTAGTGATTTGGTTATTGAAAATTGTCCCTAAGCATGCTGTTGTAGTGCTTAATGGTGTTTCCAAGTGCAAGAAGATTGTGATGTGCCTTACAGAGAAAATATGTGTGTTAGATAATCTTTATTCAGGAACAAGTTATAGTGCTCTTGGCTGTGAGGTCAATGTTGGTGAATGAGCAATATGAATGAAGTAAGATGACTTTAAGCAGAAACACACAGAAAACAAGTTTATGCATTGATTAGTTTATAAAAATGTTACCAGAGGCACACATAGATCAAACTCTGTACTTCTCCTAAGAGTAATGATTCAATATTTTCTATAAAGTGTGTGGTGATTTCATAGACCATAGCTACTACAAATCATAAGTATCTACAATATTTCTGTTAGCCTTAGTTAGTTTATATTGTAAAACTCTTCTATTTCCTTGTCAATCTTTGTCTAGTTGTCTAGATGTTCTATTCATTATTGAAATTGGTATTACATTTCTATTATTATAGAAATGTTCTTCCTTAAATTTTGGCAATACTTGCATAATATATTTTGGAGCTTTGTTGTTTGGTGCATATATGTTTGTAACTATTCTACTCTTCTTAATAGATTCACACATTGTCACTATAATGTCTTTGTGTCTTGTAACAGTTTTTGGTTTAGAATCCATCTTATCAGATGCTACTAGAACCACTTCATTTTTTAAATTAGTATTTGCAAGGAATATCTTCTTTTCATTTTTTTCACCTTCAAGCTATTTGTGTCTTTGGATCTAAAGTGAACCTCTTGTAAACAGCATATAATCTGATAATGGTTTTGTTTTTTAATCCATTTGCTAGTCTCTGTCTTTTTATTGGAAAGTTTAATCCACTTACTTTGAAGTAATTGTTGGTAAGGAAGGACTTATTTCTACCATTTTACTGTTTGTTTTCTTTATGCCTCGTAGCTTTTGTTATTGGTGTAAATGAATTTACGAGCCCCCAAAAGAAAAACAGCAACAACAACAACAACAAAAAAAGCAAAGTGAGGGAAAAGGCTTATGATTGTCCCAAATAAAAATTATTTCTCCATTTTTACAGTATGACAAAACTGTTTTTAACTTCCAAGCAAAACAAATTTAGAAGAATCCCCTTTGTGAGCTTAAGACCCATGGGGCTTCAGCGTGGTGACTTACTGCTTCCCAACTCATTGGTCCTAGAAGAAAAAGCTGAGCGTGAAAGAGTAATTTTCATCATTGTAATACAAAAGCATCCATTCAGGTAATTTTCAACTGTCCTATCTTTTAAAAAGAATACAAGAAAGTAAGATATGTGGAGCTTCTAACCAGCTTTGTGCTAGACTCTCACTTTTCATTTTGATGGAAACATGCATTCAACAAGTAACATCCATTAATTACCTGAACTTGAGAGGCCCTAATCCTTTCCTTTCCTTTCTCCTTCCTTCCTTCCTTCCTTCCTTCCTTCCTTCCTTCCTTCCTTCCTTCCTTCCTTCCTTCCTCCCTCCCTCCCTCCCTCCTTCCTTTCTTCCTTTCTTTCCTTCTTTCACTCGCTCTGTCACCCAGGCTAGAGTGCACTGGCATGCTTATGGCCACTGCAGTCTCAACCTGCTGGGCTCAGGTGATACCTCTGCTTCAGCCTTCCAAGTAGTGGGAACCACAGGCATGTGCCACAACACTCAACCAATTTTTTGACTTATTGTAGACATGGGGTCTTGCCAAGTTGCCCAGGTGGTCTGAACTCTTGGGCTCAGGCAATCTTTTTGCTTCTACCTCCCAATATGTTGTGATTGCAGGTGTGAGCCACCGTGCCTGGACACATGTAATTTTCTTATGAAGTCTTCAACCACTGGTCTTCATTTACACCTATAAGTCATCTAGCTTTTTAGAAGATTCAAGGAGTTTTTACTATTCATTCCTGAATAGGCTTCTATATTCTTTCTCAAAAACATTTTTTTTTCTTGAATCACCTTGCAGTGCTTGAGACTAAAATAAGAATCCTGTCCTCACCAAGGCCTCCCAGAGTAAAGAAGAACCATCATTCAACTTTTTATCTTTATATTTAATCTTCCTGGTATATTAAGAATAAAATAAGCAAAATAAACTGAAATACTTTTCTTTTTGGTAGCCTGGTGAGGAGGAGTGAGATGGTAGCCTTCTGCCATTAGAATAGTGGTTTCCAAACTTTTCCAAACTTTGTCTTTGGTCAGGCATGGGCTCATGCCTGTAATCCTAGCACTTTGGGAGGCTGAGGTGGGAGGATTGCTTGAGACCAGGAGTACAAGGCCAACCTGGACAACATAGTGAGATCCCATCTCTTGGGGAAAAAAAAGCTGGGCATGGTGGTGTGTGCCTGTAGTCTCAGTCACTCGGGAGCCTGAGGTGGAAGGATTACTTGAACTTAGGAGTTTGAGGCTGCAGCCAACTATGATTGCATCACTGCACTCTAGCCTGAGCTACAGGGCTAGATCCTGTCTCAAAACACAAACACAAAACCAAAGAGACAAAATCCATTTTTTTTTTTGAGCTGGAGTCTCACTCTGTCACCCAGACTGGAGTGCAGTGGCCCCTCCCGGCCACCTCAGCCTCAACCCGCTGGGCTCCGGCAATCCTTCCACCTCGGCCTTCCAAGTTGCTGGAACTACAGGCACGCGCTACCACGCCCAGCTAATTTTTGATTTATTGTAGAGATGAGGTCTCGCCAAGTTGCCCAGGCGGGTCACGAACCCGCGGGCTCAGGCAATCCACTCACCTCAGCTTCCCAAAGTGCTGGAATTACAGGTTGAGCCACCGAGCCCGGCCATTTTTTTTCCTTTAAAAAAGCTAAAAGCTATGTTCTCCCAAGAGAACATAAAGAAGCAGAACTACTCAGTCAAGGGGAGGAAGGAGGGACTTGAAGGACCCCTTAGTCTTCGTCCCACAATTCTGTCTACCAGGAGTTCTCAATCTTGGCTGTTCATTAGAATCACCAGGTGTTTTTTTTTAAACCAGGGGAGAACATGAACACAGTCCCTCAATACCACAAATTATGAAGTCGGGTTTCCCACATTTGGGGAAATCATAGGGGTCAGCACATCTGGAGTGCAATGGATAATTTGTGATGATGGTATCTCTCCTGCCAGGTAAGTAGCCTACCAGGTGATTTAAAAAAAAATCCTCATCTCAGGTGCTTTCCAGACCAATTTAATTAGAATATCTGGTGGATAGGACAGAGGTATCAGTATGTTTTAAGATGCCCCAGGTGAGTCCAAACTTTAATTAAGGTTAAAACCACCGCAAGGAAGAAAGAGAGAGCCCCTGAAACAGTCTACTTTTTAATTTGACTATAGTCATAGACATTTTTTTCCTACCACGTAGAATATCCAGAAGCAGTAGAAATAGTTTACTAGCAGGATTAATAGAATTCCTTTTGCTTTGTTGTCATTTCACAGACAACAAATTGAAACAGAAAGTAAGCTTTTTTAGGCTATGAAAATGTTAGCAGACCTTTTATTTCTTTAAAAAAAAAACCCATATATTTAGAACCAAGCAACTTGTTCTTTTATGATTTGACTCGCAAGGAGAATATTTTTCAGAGGGAATTATGTCAGAGGTCAAAAGAAAGAGAAAAAATAAAAATCACTCCCTGCTCCCTACTTAAAAAAGTTAAATGATTAGAGAAAAATCCATGTAAAATGTCTCGTTCCTCTCATCATGTCTTCCCTCTATTATATCAGGGGAGAACAAAGGGATTAATTAAGAGCCTCTCTGTAGCATCATTAACAGAGAACTTTTCTTTGTCTGATTAAGATTCCAGAAGATCAAAATGTTGCTACCTCTGAAGATCAGAATTGTAAAGCACTTTTTTCTCCCCACTCCATTTCAGGGAGTTCTTGTCCTTATTGGGTGTATTTGAACTGAAACAACCTTAGATTTAGATATTAAAAAATCGAATGAAGAATCAAACCATTATGAAAATGACCAAGGTATAAACTAGGAATGAACATATTTTGGAGAGAAAAGTTCAAGTTCAAAATTGGTGCAATAAAAATATAATGAGGCCAGGGAGTGACTCTATAGACAGAATAAAATAAATATAGTGAATTCCTGAAGAAAGATGCTGGGGTCAGTCTACTTTTTAAGGCTTTTTTATATTTTGCTTTAGATGCATTTAATTCCTGCAAGGCAATCCTTGTAAGAAGATCCCTTTTCCCTTTGTGCAAGTTGAGAATAAGTAGAGAATGAAGTCCTGGCAGGGGTGGGGTGTGGATTTTTATTCTTATCCAGGAACATCAACTGGCTCATGAATACTCCCCAGCTCCCTCACTGCAGGGAGAACTGGGCATGACCAGACTGCAGAGCACACCATAAACCACTGGTGAAGAGGGCAGTGGGGGCAGGCTTTGCTGGCAGGGATATCAACAATGACCTCCTTCAAAGAATTTGGGGTGCAAGTCAGGATTAGGTACATAAGCAATGTGTGTGCAGGTAAAGTTTGGGCCTCCAACTGGCCCTCTCTTTCCCTGGTTTAGGATCAGGTACCCTTTGTGTTGCTACGTGTCCCCTCCTTCCACCTTCCTCTGGCAGTGTCCTGTGACTGCTGATCCCTCCCTTGTACTGTTGTGATTAGTATTCAGGTCCCACTTAGGAGTGAGAACACGTGGGATTCGGTTCTTTGTTTCTGTGAGAGGTTGCTAAGAATGATTGTCTCCAGTTTCATCCAGTTTGCTGAGAAGTCCATGATTTTGTCCTTCTTTATGGCTGTGTAATATGCCATCATGTGCATGTACCACAATTTCTTTATCCAGTCTACTTTTGATAGGTAGTAGGGTTGGCTCCATGTTTTTTCTACTGTAAATAGTGGGACGATAGACATGTGTGTGGAGGTGTCTTTTCTGTAGAATGATTTGTGCTACTCTGGGTATTGCTGGATTGTATGGAAGGTCAATTTCTAGTCCCTTTAGATCTTGCCACACTATTTTCCACAGAGCTTGGGCTAGTTTGCATTCCCACTGATAGGGTAGAAGTATTTTCTAACCGTATAACCGACAAAGGCCTAACATCCAGGATCTACAAGGAACTCAAATGAGCTGAAAGAAAAACAAACAGACAAACAAAAAACCAACAGCCCTATTAAAAATTGGGCAGAGGGTATGAATAGACACTTCTCAAAAGCAGATATACGAACAACCAACAGATAAATGAAAAAAATTCTCAGCCTCACTAATTATCAGATAAATGCAAATCAAAACCACATTGAGATATCACCTTACCCCAGTAAAGTTGTCCATCATTAATAAATAAGAAGACAATAGATGTGGGTGTGGGTACTGACTTCTGCATGGAGACTTTGTTACATTTCCCTGGTGCTCTCATTTCTAGCTTTTAGATGTTGGATTATAAAAAGGAAAATATAATTAGCTTTTCTTTAGTGCCATGAAGATTTTTCTTATTATCTAAATTTTTTGCATGCTAGCTATTAAAACCTACCTTCAGAGATCTGGAACGACCACGTTGAGCAAATAGCTCTCATATCCACAGACCTAGCCTACACCACTAGGTTTCAAGTGCAAAGAAGAAAGGATATCTTTAACCAAGATCACAGTTGCAAATTATATCATAAGGGAAGGAAAGGGGAACTAAAGGAGAATGAGAGAGCCTCAGAAATAATGGATGAGCATTTTTTACTGCAAGTGTCTTTAAGTGTTTATCTTTAAATGAAAACACAGAGACTTGGATGAGTTAAAAGATTTGCCTAAATCTGCTCTGCTATAAAGTAGGGGACCTGCAATTTTACCCTGCTTTCTTGAGTCCCAGAGTTCTTGTCTTTTTCATGATGTCACCCTGCCATGCTACAGAAAAAATACAAAACTAATGAAACAAATAAGCAACACCCAAATAAAGAGTAAAAGAAGACATCATGCCTATTCACTCTAACCATTACTGGACCCTTCTCATTATCTAGATGGGCTATCCCATAGGGATACTCGCCACGAATAGTCAAAGCACACTGACAGACATGCCCATCCATCCCTTCCACCACTGCAGCCTGCCTTGCTGGTGTAGGCGCCTGCACATAGAACCTTCCACTGCTCCCATTGCCTGTAGGCCTCCTCATTTCCCTGAGCTGGACACCCTCCTCTGTGACATTGTAGGGACTTCCCTGTTGCTGATGATTCTCCCCAGATTTCTTGATGCTCAGGGCTAAGGAATTCAAAATTTTGGTAGCTCAGGGTCCAGAATTACAGGGTGCTGGACCCAAAGATTAAGGAAAGGAAGGCATTCCAGGGGGATGATGAATTACCTCTAAGCATGAGGGATGCTCAGGTAAAAACATCTTTAACTCATCTAAAACTCAAAAATTTTATAGTGGTCTCTGGATTTAGAGTTGCTATAAGAACTATTTTACTTACTAAAAGGAATAATGTTATGATGACCATTTGTTAAAGACTTCTAATGCTTTTATGGATATAAAGGTTGTATCATCTTCATCTTCATAATGACTCTGTGGTGAAATCTTAGCTCCATTTGTAGTTGAAGAAATGAATTCTCAGACAGGCTAAGCCAGTTGCCCAAATTCACACAGCTAATGAGTTGTCGAATGGGAATTATAATCCAAGTCTTTCTGTATTCAGGTTCAGTGTCATACAATTGCTTCTCTAATAACAGGTAAAGCCAATGTGTGTGGGCTAAACTGGTCACCTAATAATCACTTGACTTTTTAGTTTTTCTATTTACCAATGTTTTTTCTTTTCACAAGTTTTAATTGAGAATTCTGGTTATGCAATTATTTGCTAATGAATAATAACTACTCACTAACAAGGTATATTACTGAGTACATTTACTCAAAAGTATGTTTTCTTTATTTAACTTTGTTTTTAATTGACACATAATAATCATACCTATCTATGAAACACAGACAAATGTTTCAATGCATGTTTACGGTATATACCAAAGAAAGGATATTTTAGCATATGTGTCATAAAAAACAAAGGGTATTTTAGCATATCTGTCACCTTAAATATTTCTTTTCTTCTCATTTCAAAATCCTCTCTTCTCGCCATTTTGAAATACACAGGACAATCTTTTAAACCCTATTCAGCCTACTGTGCATCAGACCAGAATTTATTCCTCCTATCTAACTGTAGCTTTGTACCTGTTGACCAATCTCTCCCCATTTCCCCCTTCCTTTCCCTTCCTCAGCCTCTCTAATGCATTACATACTCTCCACTTCTATGAGATTAGCTTCTTTAGATCATGCATTTGAGTGCGATCACCTGGCATTTAGCTTTCTGACCTGGCTTATTTTATGGAGTACCGTACATAGTGATTTTTCTTAACATAATGTATCTATATATCTTGAAGGTCTTATATCAGCATATACAGTCCTAGCTCATGTTTTCATGACTGTATAGTTTTCCATTATATGTATGTATTTAACAGAGCCCATGCTAACGAATGTCTAAGTGTTTTCCAGTTTTTTTGTTATCACAAACAATGTTGCAGTGAATGTTTTTGCACGTGATTTTGGCGTTCTGTGCCAGTGTATCTTTCAGGTAAATATTGAGCAGAATTGCTGAGTCCAAGATTATAGAACAAACATTGATAAATATTGCCTACTTGTCCTCTGAAAGAGTTGAATCTGTTTGTCTTCCCAGCAACCATGTATGAAGGCACCCATTTCCCCATAAACTTGTGAATACTGGGCATTGTCAGACTTTTATTTTTTGCCAGTCTGATAGATAAATAATGGAATCTTGGCTTTATTAAGATATAATTCACATATCATAAATTCACCCTTTTAAAGTATGTAATTCTGTGGTATTTGGACTACTCCCATCATTGCACAGCTATCACCACTAATTCCAGAATATTTCAATCACTCCAGAAAGGAGCATATACTTATTAGCAGTCACTCTCTGTTCTCCCTCTTTCCAACAAGACCCTGGCAACCACTAATTCATTTTCTGCCTCCATGAATTTGCTTATTCTGGGCATTTCATACACATTGAACTATGTGTGAGCTTTTGTGTTTAGTTTCTTTCACTGACTATGTTTCTAAGGTTTACCCAGGTTGTAGTATGCATCAGCACTTCTTTTCTATGACTGAATAAGACTCTGTGTATGGATATACTGTAATTTATTTACCTATTCATTGATGAATATTTGGATGATTTATGCTTTCTATGAATAATACTGTTATGAGCATTCATGTACACCTTTTTGTGTGATCACAGGTTTTCAGTTATCTTTGGGAATATACCTAAGAATAGAAATGCTGGATCACCTGGTCCCTCTGTGTTTAACAGTTTGTGGCACTGCCAAACAGTTTTTCCAAAGTGGCTGCATCATTTTACGTTCCCACCAAAAATGGACAAGGAATTTAATTTATTTATGCATACATCAACACTTGTTATTGTCTATCTTTTTTATTATAGCTATCCTAGTAGAGGTGACATGGGATCTCAAGACGGTCTTGATTTGCATTTTCTTAATAAATAATCATCTTGAACATCTCATGTGTTTATTGGCTACTTGCACACACGTTTGAAGGAAAGTCTATCTTATTTTATTGTGGGGTTGTATTTTAATTGTTGAGTTGTAAGAGTTGTTTATACATGGTGGATACTGTACTCTCACTGGGTATATGACCTGCAGTTATTTTCTTCCATTCTGGGTATTATCGTTTCATCTTCTTGAGAGTGTGCTTTGTAGCACAAGAGTTTTTAATTTTGGTGAAGTCCAATTGAACTATTATTTTCCTTTAGTTTCTTGTGCTTTAGGGGGCATATGTAAGAAACCATTGCTTAATCTAAGGCCACAAGTATCGACACCTACATTTTCATCCAGGAGTTTTATCATGTTAGCTGTTACCTTTAGATCTTTGATACCGCGAGTTAATTTTTGTATACGGTATAACTTAGGGGTCCAACTTCATTCTTTTGCATATGCATATTTATTTATTATTGCACCATTTACTGAAAAGACTATTCCTCACTCATTGCATGGTTTTTGCATTTCTGTTGAAAAATAATTGCTTCTACATTTATGGTTTTTAGTTCTAGACTCTCAGTTTTATTCCATTGATCTATATGACTATCCTTATCCCAGTACCACCATCTTGATTATTTTTGCTTTGTAGTGAGTTTTGAAGTTGGGAAGTGTGAGCTATTCAACTTTGTTCTTCTTTTTCAAGAATTTCTGGCTGTTCTGGGTCCCTTGCACTTCCATATGAACCTTAGGGACAGCTTATTAATTTTTGCAAAGAAGTCAGCTTGGATTTTAATAATATTACATTGAATCTATAGATTACTTTGGGGAGAATTGCCATCTTAATAATATTGCTTCCAATCCATGAACATGAGATATCTTTTTATTGTTTTGTCTTCCTTAATTATTTGCAGTTTTTAGTATAACACTTTTGTACTTTTTTTTTGAGTCATGGTCTCACTCTGTCTCTCAGGTTGGAGTGCAGTGACACGATCCCAGTTCACCACAGCCTTGACCTTTTGGGCTCAGGCGATCCTTCTGCAGTGGTCAGTCCTTGTATTTCTATACACTAGTAGTGAATAATGTAAAAATGAAATTTTAAAAATTTCAATTATAATAGCATCAAAATATGATACTTAGGAATAAATATGGCAGAAGAAGTATTAGAGTGTGTGATGGGGCGCAGTAGCTCATGCCTGTAATCCCAACACTTTAGGAGGACAAGGGAGAGGATTGCCTGAGTCCAGGGGTTCAAGACCAGCCTGGGCAACTTGGCGAGACCTCATTCCTACAATACATCAAAAAATTAGCCGGGCGTGGTGGCCCGTGCCTGTAGTTGCAGCTACTTGGAAGGCTGAGGTGGGAGGATCACCTGAGCCCAGCAGGTTGAGGCTGCGATGGCTGTGAGTATGCCACTGTACTTCAGTCTGGGTGGGAGAGTGAGACTTCAACTAAAAAAAAAAAAGAAATACAGTGATTTTTTTTTTGTATTCATTACCTATCCCAAGACTTTGCTGCACTTGACTACTACCTCTCATACATTTTTGCAGATTCATTAAGACTTTTTACAAATACTATTACATTAAATAGAGATCATTATACTTATTTCTTTTCAAGTTGGGTGACTTTTATTGTGTTAAAAGAAACACACAACATGTGATACTTTCTCGTAACCAAATTTTAAGTGTATGATACAACATTGTGACCCATATGCGCAATGTTGTACCGCAAGATCTTCAAGTCAGGCCAAATAAAACAATGTGGCATGTGGGGTCTTCCAGTGTCCATCAGCAGGTCACATGATAAAAAAAATCTCAGGATTGGGGCTTTGAAGGTGCTCCGACCTCATTCTGCCTTCTCCACTTACTGCCAGGTGGCTGGTTTTCGTCATGATTGTGGGTTCTTGGTATTTAAGGCTACCATGTAACTAGAGAGGGAAATACAAAAATATGGTAGGCGACAGTGACACAAAACCTGCTGTTTTTATGAATATTCTGCTGTTGTTCTTCAATAAATTCCCCTTGTCTTTCGGAAAGCATTTTGTTAATTTCTAGTGTTCTGAAAAAGTAGACTCTTAGAATTTTTGCCATTTATTTCATTGTTTTTATGGAGAAATTTTCAGAGGTCCTTATTCTGCCATTAAAAAATTAAAAACACTTTTTAAAAAAAGAGATGGAGCTTCACTCTGTCTCCCAGACTGGAGTGTAGTGGTGTGTCCATAGCTTCCTGCAGCCTTGAATCCCTGGGCTCAAGGGATCCTCCTACTTCAGTCACCCAAGTAGCTGAAGCTACAGGCATGTGCCACCGTGCCCAGTTTGCTATCTTGACATTTTTACTGATGTCACTCCCTCTAACTTTTTTGACTTTTTGGAAAATATCCATTCTGAGTCCCAAGCAACCATTTTACAGGTGGACTTTTGGATATTTTATTTTGTCTGTTGGTGGGGGCTTAGAAATAATTCCTTTCTCACCACTCCCAATACGACAGAGCTTGATCATAGTCATAGAAGTGCCCCTCTCCCCATGCTAGGAAATTTGTGGGGCATTTACAGGTTTTGCTACCCCCAAACATCTTTCCTACCAACTTACTGCCGTTGAAGCTGCCACCATTAGAGCCACTAAGTGACAAGGCTCCAAAGATCCAGGCACTATCTAGAAGGCTCTGGTTAGAAAGTCTCAATATCATGACGCATTTCTAAAAACTCTCATTTCCTAAAAAAGCAAAAACAAAAACAAAAACACCCAATCACTTGATAGATATCTAAGTCCCTGAACTGATAAAACATTAAGCAAATATCAAGATGCAGGACAGAATAATAAATAGCATGTCCAAGCTTTGGGTAGTCCCAGTGATAGGGAGATAAAAGTAGTAAGGTGAAAGGGAAAAACAGGAGATTAGTCTTGGAATTAAAAAACCTAATCTCAGATCTACCCTACATGGCTTTGCAATTTTAATTAAATTGCATGTCTTCTTTAGTTTCTCTTTTTGTATTGGTGAAATGTGTAAACTAATCTTTGCCATGCAGGATGGTCATGAGGATAAAATACACATGGTGTTGGCTGGTGCAGTACCTGGCATAGAGGAAATCAATCTGGAAGTGCAGATAGGATGAGAAGAAGAGTGGGTAGCTGAGGAGGGAAAGGCCTCTCTGACTGGGGCAAGACGATGAGATCGTGTCTCTCGGAAAGTGAGCTTCTGTTTGGCCAGATTGCTGTCTTGTAGTTCATTGCTGAATCAGTGTCTAATACAGGAATGAACACACAGGAGATGCCTTATAGAGTACTTGGCTATCCTTTTTGCTTCTTTTTTTCTTTTAAAGATAGGGGGTACATGTCGGGATTAGGTACATAAGTGGCCTACGTGCAGGTGAAGTTTGGGCCTCTCCCTGGTCCTCGCATCCCCTGGTTGAGTTCTGTGCCACCCGCCTCCCTTGGCAATGCCCTGCTACTGCCGATCCCTGTCTTGTAGTGTTGTGATAAATGTTCAGGACCCACTTATGAGTGAGAACGTGTGGTATTCAGTTCTTTGTTTCTGTGATAGATCACTGAGTATGATAGACTCTAAATCTCCCCAAACAAGATTCTACAACCTCTACCAGTTATCATTTAGGCATTAACCCCACTAGGGTCTGCTTCCTGACACCTTTCTAACTCCCTGTTGCAGCTAGGAACTACTTCAGCGTACTTGATTCTCAGTGCAGCATTTCAGCTCCTGGAGTACTTGAAAGATGTGCTTCCTCTGTCTTAGCTGTTGTTAATTTTGCATCCCTTTAATTATTGATATCAGATCTCACGCCAGCCAAGCTGAGAGACAAGCTCCTCTGCCTCTCCTCTGGCTTTTTAATTGGCACCTTGTGCTCTGTAAACTGCACAGTGCAAATGAATTAAATACCAGGCTTTGGCTGACATTTCCTTGTTGACAAAATCCAGCAAGCTCAGCCTCAGGAATGTTCCAGGAAGTACTGCAGAAACAACTCTGACTGAAGGGACACAAATGTTCCCGTGATGTTTTCCCCCTGATCCCTTTGCAGTCGCTCATTCACAGAGCTAAGACGTAAGCAAGAGTAAGAGATAGTGATGCCCAAGTGAAAAGGATGAAGTTTATTATCCGATGCTGCAAATGGGTGAGATTGTCCATTTACACATCAGGTCTAACCCAGGCCCCTGAGGGTGTCTTCGATAAAAATAAAGTCTATAAGGATCAAATATTTATTTAGTATAGTCTGAGTACCTGGTCCAGCCATGACGCCTTCTAGAAGCAAAGTTGGATGAAGACTAAGTGCATTGAGGGACATTTTAGCAATCATACGTCAACAATGAACCGCCATAGATGTGACCAAGAAGCTTGCGGAGTATTAGAAGTAGAGAAAGGTTCAGAAGCAGAAACTTCTCGTGTGTATGTGTGTGTGTGCGTGTCCTCCCATTACATTAACTTTCTTCAACTATATGCTGCAAGAACTGTGACTGCTGAAAAGGTGGCAAACATTTCAAAGTTGGGTGCCTACTTTCATGAATTAAAAAAAAAGTTTAAATGTAATTGCATCTCCAATTTTTAAAAATTGTATTTTAGATGATTGTCTTCAGCTTTTCACAATAGAAGTAAATTTTCTTGGGGTCTGAGTTAAAAGTAAACATCAGCCTGCCACTTAGGTTAATAATTCACGTGGAATATAGGGCCTGTCCCAAAGAAAATATCTACGGAATACATATTTTTGATTAAACTGTATATTATACAGTATATAAATTATGTCTGCGGTGATTACCTACACAAAGGTGGAAAGACTCCCACTGATGGCCCCATCCCCAAAGGAAAGGAATGAAATGAAATTTACACCCTAAAATTGAAACTCCGAAATCAGTTTTCATGTAGGTGAAATATAACGAGTAGGAAAACTCCACACACCTTTTGAATTAGGGAAAACCTACTTTTATATTCGTGTACTCATTAGCATGTGTATTTTTTCAGAAGTCATTCTTGGCATCTATGCCAGCAAGTTTCACTGTGATCAGACATGACTCCAGAATCTTTCAGTCTTCAGCTTTCTTTTCTCTCATGTCATGTGCTGGTGGCTGCAGGTCCACGGGTCTTTGGGTACTGAGACTTGAGCCTGAAGGAGCAGTCCCTTTGGGGACATGCCATTTCTGTGGTGAAGGAGACAGTGAGAAAGCCTCTGGTGCCTCTTAAACCTGCTGCTTGGAAATGGTGTACGTACCTCACAGTGACATCCATTCCTCTGGTCAAAGCACGTGTGAACTCACAGTTAGTGAGGTGGCAACATATATTACCCTCATGTCAGATACAGTGAGTGCCCAGGGGAAGGGACAGGGATTAGGATTGCCAGATAAAATCCTGACCCCCTGGTTAAATTTGAATTTCAGTATCCAACATAAGTATATCTCAAATATTGCATGAAATGTACTTATACTAAAATATTACTTGTAGCATATTGAAAATATAAGCATCCGGACTTTATGTTTGATAAATCAGGTGATTCTAGCAGGGATGGATGATCCTCCCAAAGAGAAAAGAGTAGCACGTCATTGGGAATAGTAATATTAATACACTCTACCATTGCACCTTTGCATACTACATTTTTCAAATTACATAGCTCAGGGAATCTGATTGCTGGTGGCTGCTCTCCGACCATGAACTTTCCTCTGTACTAAACTCATCTCATCTAATGCCACCTGACTTCACATTTCTGTTGAAATTACGATGCCCTGGCCATCCTGGATTCTTTGGCAATTTCGATGGTCCCAGGCCATTGTAGTTCTATTGAAAGAGCTTCTATGGAAGAACTGAGCTCCCTTAGAGGTGTTTATATTTATTCTCACCTGGGTTCACAAACAAATGAGTCGATGGTGGACACTAGGCAGCCCTCACCATACTCTTCTTTTTTCTTGCAGTTCTCACTTGTTGATCGACACTGTCCCAAAGCCACTTGAAAAGACCTCACCACTGCTACTCTGCCAGTGCTATCCCGAGAACACCATGCTGCCAGGGTGCTGAGTCACAGTCCCCCTACAGCTGCTATGTCACAAGGCACCTGCTTAAGACTGGTCTCCACAGAAAGATGGGAGAAGTGTCCTCTCCCAGGGCTCTATGGTTGTCACTGGGCCCAGGGCCAGTTCTAATTACACCCCAAGTTCCACAGAGACTTTCACAGGAACATATTTGCCAGCCTCTGACCTTCACCCTTCTAACTATATTGGCTCAATCTCATTCCCAGAAACTCTAGGCTTGAGCATCTGCAGTAGAGCTACTTGGGAATAGAAGCCAACTGGATGCTTTGTATGGGCCATTGTACGCTCATCCATGATGTTCTTGCTTTGTCAGTTTCAGTTTCCTGTGCCCTGGAATGATACTACACAGCCTGTTTCCTCTTCTATGCCCACGCTTTGCTGGTGTTTGTCTTTCTCATGCTCTCCTTTATCTCTAGGGGCTCAAAGATATTGATTCTTTTCCCCTAGCATATTTTACTTCACCCCCTTCCTTGTAGTAGACCTTGTCTACTACAATGTCGATTCTGTTTGTTCCTCAGTGAGGAGCTCCAATGTGATGGGCAAACTGACCCGAGGGCAATCCAATCTGTACTAGCTGGAGTACAGATTGGGTTTGTATGACCCAATTCTGGGAAGTGTATTCTAAGAGAGATTTGCTGGAAGCTTCTGGGAAAGGTCTTTCTTGCTCTGAAGGGAGAATGATGGGAAGCTATTTATCCCTCTTCAGTTTGAACAAAGAAGCACAAAGTAAATGCTATGGCCACCATCCTACAGCTGTGAAGGGAGTTAAGGACAGGATGAAGTCAACATTGTGGAAAGTGGAGCAGAGAGAAAATGCTAACCTGTGTCCTCAGTGATGTTATTTAACCTGTAGCTCAACCAACCCCGAGGCCAACCTCCCTCCAGATTGACTATCATCTAACCAATGAACTTGTTGTTCTAGTCAGTTTTGGTTTTCTATTTCTCACAGGTGAAGGCATCTGACAAATACACCCTCGACCCATCTCCTCTCCTGATGACTCTCACTTCCACTTCAGAACTATATTTAGATGTGTTTTGCTTGGAACTGCCTGATTCTGGGTTAGGTGTCCTGTATTTCTGCTCTCATGGTCCTTAAAACACTTTATAACTGCTTGTGTAATGATCTTAAACTGCTAGAATATCACTGCAAAAGAGCAGGAGCTGTTTCTGTCTGGTCTGCTAGTCTATGGTTGTCCCGGTGCCAGCCACAGAGTCAGTGCTTATTCAAGGTGTGCTGAAAGAAGAGGCTCCGTATGGCTTTGTTGTGTGATGTGCTCACACCAAGACATCCATCCATTCAGGATTAGCTCCCCTTCACTGCCTGCACCTGCCTCCAACTGGTTGTGACAATGTTGCTTGTCCACTTTATTTCATCCCTTTTGGCTTCTGGCTCCCATTCTAAGACATGCCCCCCCACCCTCCACCCCATCCATCCAGCTGGTCCTGCTGGGATCCCAGGCTAAGGAAGGATGTTCCTTACTTTCTCATTGTTCCTGTCCTGCTTGCAGGTCCCCCCCTACCCTCCCTGCCTGCTTCAGGCTTCAAAGATTTTCCTTCCCAACCCCCAAGGCCATTGCCAAGTTTCTTATTTCTGAGGTATTTGCAAAACCTGAAATAAACCACAGAATTCATCTGGATGTTTTGCTGCTTCCTTTAAGTCTGATGAATGGGCAGTAAACATGGGGTCATCAAGGCTCAGATTTCAGGGGCTGAGGAGTTCTTTGAATGTTTTATCAAGGAATAGTGGTATTTTGTTTTCTATATAGCCCAGATGGAACAGTTGAAGACATACTCGAAAACACAAAAACAAAAACCGGAAGTTATCTTGGATCTTTCTTTTACATACAGACAACAGATGTGTCTGCACTGTGACCGACTGTCAGATGGTCTCTGGTGGCCCAGTAGTATGATGGATGCTCTCCATTTTGTCTGAGCTCACTCTCAGAGGGCTGCAATAGAGTTGTCAGAATGGTGTTGTGAGAACAAATGTCCACTGGTTCCACTCCTGCATTTATCTTGGCGGAAAATCAGCTGTGAAAATACTTGTATTGCCTGCAAAGCATGGAGTCTTAAGCAATAAGCAACATCCAGGGCCTTACTTTCATGAGGAAAAATTAATGTTTTCTTTTTTAAAAAGCAATCACACATTCATTTAGGGCAGCCGTAATTCTTACCTTCTGTCCACTGCCTTCTATGCATCAGAGCTTAACTTACAGTATCACAATTATTGTATCACAATTAAGTTATTAAATTTAACTTTTCATTAGATAATTCAAACATATGCAAAAGTAGAATCTTACAATGAATTCCACGTATCCATCACTCAGTTTCAGCAATTAGCAAAATATGACCAGTCTTGTTTCATTGATAGCCCTCTCTTCTTTTTCCCTCCACATTCTCTTATTTAATTCTCTCAGCGAGAGGTGCTATCTCTAGTCCCATTTAGAATGGGAATATGAGGACTTGAGAGATTGAATGATTAACTCTGTTAATCAAAAGTCTGAATTCCATTAGAGTCCAAACCTACCCTGCTTCTCAGCAGAGATATCCAAGGTACATATCAGTCATGGGCTGATTTACCAATGTCTTAAATGAACCAATAAGTTCTGATTTTATACCCACACTGTAGTAGCTAAAATGAAAAAAAATTTAGAAAGGAAATTCATGAGGGAGAGGGCACTATGATGGCAATAATTTTAAACAGCTTTATGGAGATATAGTTTAAATGTCATAAAATTCACCATTTCAGGTGCATTATTCAGTACATTTAATGTGCCCACATGGCTGCATGATTGTCAATGACAGTCATTTTTGGCTGTTTAAATCTGCATTATTCCAAGTACCTAGAAATAGTGCCTGGAATATTATGTATTCAATAAGCATTTGTTGACTACATGAATGAAAAATGAGATTTATGTCCTCAAGGTGCTTATTGTATAGTTGGTTAGAACAGATATATACACATGAATAGTAAGAACATAAGACAGTTTATAATAGTATACCAAATTTATTCATTTATTTGTCAAAACACATTTATTAAATGCCTACTCTATGCCAGATAGAATTTCTATAGAAAGTTTTATTCTCTTCTTAGAAATATCTGAATAAATACTTTGTTATTATTGAATAAGTGCTTTGTTATTATTGAATATACTCAGTCTTTTTGTACCTGTGTAAGAAATGTCAGCGTTGTTTGACTATGAAAATTTCCTGCTTTCTGCAGGGTGTTACAAATGTGCTTTTAGATGCATATTTGCTGACTCTGGTCTGTAGTCTCCATTCTAAAGTCAGAAATGATAAGGAGACATCTGCATCGAGAAGGCTTTTCTCCATGTTGTTTCAATGTGGAGCAATGCTTCTAGAACAAGAGTCTCTTAATACTTAGGGTCATGAAATATGAATTCTCAGCCAGACCCAGAGTCAGAGTTTTCAAAATGCAACTTCAACTATTAAAAGAAATGAAATAAAACTATACTTTACATCTTTAAAATAAAATAAAAAGCCGGGCTCAGTGGCTCAGCCTGTAATCCCGCGCCTTTGGGAGGCTGAGGTGAGTGGATTGCCTGAGCCCGCGGGTTCGAGACCCGCCTGGGCAGGCGAGACCTCATCTCTACAATAAATCAAAAAAATCAGCCGGGCGTGGTAGCGCGCGCCTGTAATTCCGGCAACTTGGAAGGCTGAGGCGGAAGGATCACTGGAGCCCAGCAGGTCGAGGCTGCAGTGGCTGGGAGCGGCCACTGCACTCCAGTCTGGGCGACAGAGTGAGACTCCAACTCAAAAAAAAAAAAATAAAAATAAAATAAAATAAAATAAAAGAATTTAATACGGATCAATTTTACAGTAAATAAAACTTGGAAGCATTTAGTACATTTCATAAGGAAAAAGTAGTTTTCAAGCTATATGATAATAATTTTAAGGAATCTAAGCTTATACAAGAGTCACTTCTTTAAAAAGATGAGTTAGTGACTGAGCTTAGACTATAACTTAAGCTTTATTGATTTTTGGCACTTGAAAAAATCTGATCGTGAACAAATCAGTGGTGTTCTAACTTTGTATTTATCCCTATGTTGTAGAGTACATGATTGTGATACAAAATAGCTTCATCCAAAAGAAGCAGGAAAAGCAGAAACAGGCAAGAAGTCTGATTTTATAAAGTTCATTTAATTCAAGACTTTGGACAATGGTTTGACTTGACTTCCATTGCAGAAAAACTAAGGTTGGCCCACGTTATTTGTGCACCTGCATACTAAATGTCTCGGAATAATCTGCTCATGATCAAAATGTACATTTCTGTGTCCTTTTAAATGCGTCAATTTGCTACAGAACTATTAGGAATAACAGTTTTAGGTCTTCCTCTCTGTTTCCAAAGAAGTAGCAAATGACTCTGTAAATGTTCTGCTTCCATCTGAGTCCATTAGTTTTAATTTTTCAGGACCATATCTAAACTCTATTTGAGTTTTTCCAGTAGACAGATCCCTGTCTGTGGCAAACAGCTGAGAAATAAGCTTTCACTGAGTTGAATAACTCTATTTGTGTGAACAAGCATGGCAGCAGATGCTCGAAGGAGCCATGGTGACGGTCACACAAGACACTGTGTTGTGGGGGCTTGATTATCCAGATTTCCAGATCACTGATCATGGGAGCCATGCTATCAGCCCAGAAAGGTCACGTGCCTAGGGAAGTTTTAGATGACACATTTTGGAATTTCTAGACCCTGCACATCCTTTTATTCCCAACGAATTCCCTACTCATTGTATGCACTTCTTGAATTGGTGTGACTTTGAAGACCAGCCATTTTTTTCATCCTCTGCCTCTAATGTCTTGTCAGCTAATCAAGGATGACCACAGAACGTCATGGGACAGATCGCTGACTTGGAGTCCAACAGACCTGGATATGAATCTAGCTCTCCAGTTTGCTGGCTTCAGGCTTTAGGGAAGTTTCTCAACCTCTGTTAAGTAAGGATAATATCAGTATTGACACCGCAGTGTTGTTGAAAACCGTAACTGTGAAATATGAATGCTAGTGCTGAGTGCATGGTCTGGCATATGGTAAGTGCAGAACAGTTAAAGGCTGCTAATATATCATTACGGTATTAGTGTCTTTTTCCCAAAGAGGAATGACAAAATGGGATCACCAATGTCCTGGTCAGCATCCAGATGATAGCAGTTGGCTCAATTCATGTTCTGAAAACACAGGATAAAGGGCTTGAGAAATGAGTAAGACATAGCTTTTTGAAAAAAAAATACAACAACAAAACTTTGTGTGCAAGACCAACACACTTGTACCTAGCCATATTGCAAATCGGAATACAATTCAGTGGTCTAAAACCTTGCTAAAGTATGGTTTATGGACCCACAGTGTCCACACACACTTGGGAGCTTATGAAAAATGAGACCCTCCAACTCAACTCCAAGACTTCTGAATGAGAATCTGCATTTTAGCAAGATCTCCATTTGCTCACTAGATACTTAGGAATTTCAGAAGCAGTAGTCTTAAGGGTTACAGAGTTTTATGTTGATAATTATTTCTGGTGAGGAGGGATGGGAGGTCTTGCTGATGAAGCTTAGTTTATATGGGGGCTCACGGGATGCCCAAGGTTTCAAAGAAGGACAAAAAGAACACTCCGGGCTTAGGACAAAGGTCAAAGGCATAGAAGTATAAAATTTGTTTCTTCCTAGACATGTATGATGTTTAGAGAGAAATCATTCATAGTTCATAAGTTGGATCACAGGGCATATTAGATGACTCTAAAAAGTTTCGTTGGCAGCAAGTGAAGCTATGGCATGTCAGCAGTGCCATGCTACAGAAGATGAGTATTCTAAATAAAATGAGAACTCAGATACGAGGGGAATCCCCAAAAACCTGGAATTTATTTATTAAAAATCGTACATTTATTCTTACTTCCTTAAATTTCAGTCACCTTTAAAGTACTCTCCATTCAATGCCATACACCTATTGAGATGCTTTTTATGCTACTTAAAACAGTTTTTAAACTCGTGAATTTGGATGCCTTTTAGAGCTTCTGCTATTTTTTGTTTCACCTCTTCTGTATCGGCAAAATGTTTCCCTTTGAGGCTGTTTTATCAAGGATACAAATAAAAAAAGTCACTCAGGGAAAGATTGAGTGAATAGGGAGAGTGGAGCATGGGGGTCACGCCATTTTGGTAAAAATTCGCTGAACACTCAGTGTGGTGTGGGCAGGTGTGCTCGTCAATCACCTATAATGAAATAGGCAAATGTGGTGAAACAGTCTCCAAAAAAAAAAAAAAATCACTGAAGCAAACGCATCCTCTCACAACAATGCTAACTGGTACACTGATGCCCTTGGGTTCCTAGAACACTTACCTAGAGGGGTAAACCTGTACTACAAGGGGCTTGCCCTCCAAAAAATAATTCTGTTTTTTTTTTTTGGTCCCCTCTCCTTGTATTTTGGGGCAGAGGAATGCCATCATGGTTTATTTAGATAGCACATGAGGAGACATGTGGAAGACTGATTGAACCCTAAAGGACAAGCAAAAGAGAGACCATCAAGAAACTCTGACAGGAGCCCAATGAACAAAGAGAATCTGTAACATAGGGACTAAAAGCAGCCGCAGTATGAAGAGACATTTCTGAGGTAAAAGCTCTGGGAATGTGTGAGCAATACTAGCAATGGAATCAAACATAATCTATGTTTACAGCTTAGGTGGTGGGGTTGGAAGGCCAAAACAACTAAGCAGGGATCACAGGGAAGGAAGGACTGAAAGGAAGATAACTAGTTCATTTTCAACAGATTTGGCTTGAAGTATCAAAGACGTTGATGTGGAGATGCATAAAAACCCAGTTTGGGCTGAGAGGAAAGGTCAGGGCAGAGATGCAAATTTTGGAGGCATCGCTAGGTAGATGGGAATCAAAATTCTGTCAGTGGATGAACTCAACTGAATAGTGAGTACAGTATAAAGAAGGAAAAAAAGGAGGTATCAAAGATTGGAACTTGTCTGAAGCATGGGTGAAAATAGAAATGACCAGAGAACATCTTTAGGGACACAGTATTTATCTGTCCATGACCTTCCCCTGCCCCCGCCATATTATCTCTTCTCTTTAAAATTGCCTTTGATATAAATAGTAAGCTGCTTCAAATCTCTAGAGATTTGTCCTTGCTAGGAATGGTTCTAAGCCCCGCCCAGCTCTGCCAGGAAGGACACAAGGGTTGCATCATGGTCAAAACAGCCACAGTAGCCATCCATAACTCCCTGGTGACTGGACACGACTTTTTGCAATAATAATAAATTGCCCAGAATCTCAGTACTCGATGGCTTGTTAGTTATTCTTATTTGTCGCTTCTTGTGTAGACCTCCAACTTCATACTACTCTCCTGAAAGTTCAACTATGTCAATAATTTGTGCTTATCCATGATAATTTTTTCACATAATGATTTCTCATGTTATCTTCTTTTATTTCTCAAAATAACTGTGTGAGGGAAGCATTGTTTTTACTCTCATTTTACTGATAAAGCAGAAGAGGCTTATAGTAATTTTTCCCAAGGTCTCATAGTTAGAATGTTGTCCATCTCTGGTTTTTAGATACCAAACCCCACGCTGTTTTCCCTGCTCTGTGCTCTTGTCCTTAAACTGTTAGTAGGCCACTCATATATGCAAGCTTAGAGGATTTATTTCTTTCAGAGAAAATATAGTGGTTCACACTGCAGTGGTTCACACTATATTCAATATGAAAGAAATAAACCCACACGATCTCATTTAGATGCGGATCTAAAAATGTTGAACTCAAAGGAGTAGATGGGAGATTGGTGGCTGTCAGGAGTTGGGGGCTGGAGCATGGGGGGAGGTTGCAAAGGGGAGATGTTGGTCAAAGGTTCAAAGTTTCAATGAGACAGAAGGAATAAATTGTAAAGATCTATTGCACAGCATAGTGACTACAGTTAATAATAATGCAATATACCTTTCAAATTGCTAAAGAATAGATTTGAAATGTTTGCACCACAAAAAAATTACGGGATGAGATGGATATATTCATTAGCTTGCTATAATATTTCATAATGTATTTATATATCAAAAAATAATATTGTGTCACATAAATACACACAATTATTATTTCACAATAGTAAAAAAATGGTTCAGTCATCTCATGTGCTAGAAACTAACAAACACATATGTAATTTCTCCCCTGGTGAGGGGGGAGGACAGACATCCCCGTTTAGACACTTCCACTGCATCAGCTGCACTCTTTGTCCGTGAGGCTACATCAAGGGCATCCTTTCTGGATTAACATATGGTGACCACATAAGGTAAACTGCTAATTGAAAAGAGCAGTGCATGTAAAGTTGTTGTTGTTTTTTTTAACTCCAAAACTATATTATAGGAAAAAGTAAATAAATTAAAACTTTGCTTAGTCAGGGTGTCAAGGCATGGCTTTCCTGTTCTTAGAAGTCATGCACTTGTGACTCAAGACACATTCTGCAGCCTCAGGGTTGTCTGAAGAAGAAGAATTGGGTGATTTCCCAAATACCTTTGATATCAAAGAGGATCTTCATGCCAGTGGAGGACTAGTAAAAAAAAAATCTGTTTATTAAGGGAAAGAAGTAATATCTTAAGGGGTGTTTTGAGGCATGCTCTGAGGTGTGACATAACCTTTTTATATTCTCTTTTCAAAAAAAAAAATCAAAACAATTTTTTTCATATCTTACTTTTTGATGATTGTACCAAAATAAATTACTGTGTACAAAGCTATTTGTGTCTGTACATTCTAAAAGTGTAACACATGCACACATACATGCGTACATGTGGAATAAGTTTTATAGGAAGGTTGTGTGCAAAATTATAGTCAACTTTTTATACAAAAGTTTCCATACTATAAAGAGGTGGTCTGGTTGGGTGAAATAGAACTGAACAATTTTAAATACTCACTATGGTTCAAGAGTTAGTTTTAACATTTTATAAAACAATAACATTCTTCCTTTTACTGAGAGTTCACAATATCAATATAATAATATTATATATAATTATCACAGTAATGATGTAAGGTATTATTATTCCTTTCTGAAGATAGGTTCAGAGATATTGAGTAACTCACTTAAATCACACAGCTAGGAAGTGGTAAAACCAGAATTAGAAACACAATTTGTCCTGATTGCTCCCTCATAACTACTGTTCCTGACAGTCTTGCACACAATGACATTGTACCTGCCAGAACCAGTACTGGTACTCAGGTCTGCTAACTCCCTCCCTAGAGCTCTTTCTCTGTTTTATTCTATTTTTATATAGGTAAACTGACCCAAGGTTAATGTGAGTGTACATTCCAGACACCAAAGCAAACATTTCAAAGCTTCCTCCCCCAAGCCATGGGCTAGGACTCCTGAAGATGGCCTTCAGGTATTCCTTGGCAGTATGGAGTACTTCTCTTCCTATAATTCCAAATACCACTGAATGTCCAGGATCAATGTCATGACAAGGTCAAGATCGAGTTCAAGTGACCACAAAAGGCCCATGACAAAGCTGTTAAAGGATAGCTGGACAGTCTCACCCATCCGAGGGAAGTCCTGGCAAGAGGACTAACAAAGCTGGTTAATTCCTCTCACTGTGCTTTCACTTTTCAGGTTGCAACAGCTGAACAAAGATACGGGGAAAACAATGCTTGCCTCAAATAGCCAACAATTGAATCCGCCCCATAGATGGGCCAGACTCGGTTTAGCCGTCTAGTAGTGATCCAAAGGGAGGACGGGAGTTGGCTGGAGAGTCACAGGAAGCGGCCTGGTGGCCTAGGTAATCATCTCTGGTATTAGAGCCTTTGTATTTAGTTTGGCCACATAGTAAGTTGGAAATCCAAAGTATGTATGTATGATGAGTTTTACATTTGCATCATATATACAGTAAATCCTCTACATATGAACCTTCAAGTTACAAACATTGAAGATGCACAGCTGTGTTTTTTAATGTATTACTTCTCTACATCAGGTGTTGGTATAGCCTGTTAAAATACGTATCGTGGTATATAGCCAATGGTTTTACTTGGGTACCTAGGCCAACTTTGTTGGACTTAAAACAAATTGGACTTATAAATATGCTCTTGGAATGGAACTCATTCATAGGTTGGGGACTTTCTGCTTGTGTGTGTATATACACACACATATATATAGTATATATGATGCAAATATATGTGCATTTTTTTGAGTTGAAGTCTCACTCTGTGGCCCAGGCTGGAGTGCAGTGGCATGCTCATGGCCACCACAGCCTCGACCTCCTGGGCTCAGGTGACCGTTCTTCCTCAGTCTTCCAAGTAGATGGAATTATAGGCACGTGTCACCACTCCTGGCTACTTTTTTGATTTTTATTGTAGAGATGAGGTCTCATCAAGTTGCCCAGGCTGGTCTTGAACCTGTGGGCTAAGACAATCCTCTCGTCTCAGCCTCCCAAAGTGCTGGGATTATAGGCGTGAGCCACTGTGCCTGGCCTTGTATGTGTATTTTTAATTACAGACATTTTTCTGTTTTATACTTGTTTCTTCATTTATGTGTATTGCAATATACATACTGCAAATAAATATACATACACACAGACATTAATATACACATAGAGACACATACCTGCATACACTCATTTACTCATAGAGTGGAAGAAACCTTACACATCAGCCCATTTCTTTTTTTTTTTTTTTGAGTTGGAGTCTCACTCCGTCGCCCAGACTGGAGTGCAGTGGCCGCTCCCGGCCACCGCAGCCTCGACCTGCTGGGCTCCGGCGATCCTTCTACCTCAGCCTTCAGAGTAGCTGGAATTACAGGCGCACGCTACCACGCCCGGCTAATTTTTTGATTTATTGTAGAGATAAGGTCTCGCCTGCCCAGGCGGGTCTCGAACCCGCGGGCTCAGGCAATCCACTCACCTCAGCCTCCCAAAGGCGCGGTATTACAGGCTGAGCCACCGAGCCCGGCTAGCCCATTTCTTTTATTTCACTGATGAGAAAGCTAGATTCCAAAAAGAATAATGAATTCATCAAGGTCCATGGTTAGATGTAGATATTGCTAGTAGTTTGTGGATTCTTACATGTTTCTGTCTAAATCTCCACCTGTCTGATTCTAGGCTGTGGAATCAGGCAGAACCTAGGATAGAGTGCCATCTCTGTAATTTCTTAGCTGTCTAATTCCGGGCTGCAGTTTGCTTATTTGTAACATGAAGATAAGAATCTGCATCTTAAATGGGTTGGCATGAAGATCAACTGAGGCCAGCATGCCAGGCCTCATCACCAGGTGCTCAGAGATTACTCAATGGAGTCCTCTTTTCCAACTTTTAATTGCCCACGGTGATGCAATAT
Source organism: Carlito syrichta (assembly GCF_000164805.1). Lineage (NCBI taxonomy): Eukaryota > Metazoa > Chordata > Mammalia > Primates > Tarsiidae > Carlito > Carlito syrichta. The sequence goes on from NW_007247411.1 coordinate 346,546, forward strand.
TCATTCTCCTCTCAATTTACTAACGAGTTAATTCATTTGATTTAACACTTATGCTCATCTTATTGTCACAATGTTTTGTGACAATAAGTTGGTTGAATAGATCGAGATGGATTTAGAGTAACAGAGAGGTAGCAGTTGTGACCTAGAATGAACCCATTGTTTGGGGGTGTTTACATCACCATTGGTGTCACACTTCATAAGGCAGTGTTCTGTGGAAGGGTTGTGTATTATCTATGAATACGCAATGTTTTTCCTAATTCAGCCATACTAAGATCAGTACTGTAATATGAAAAAAACCTCAAAGAATGCAATTCTCATTTGCTTTTTGAAATTGTTTTCAGAATTTTATTCCACTTAACTCAGACCTCTTAATCTGCCCTGATAATTTATCTCCACATTTCAAAGGCTATGAATCATAAATAAATATTTCCATCTATTGTTCAGTCTTACAAAATTGCTTGTACTCATCAGAGAAATTTCAAATCTGACAAAACTTCATAAAGATGGGTGTATATTGTTTCTTGTTGCTTGTTTTGGTATAAATTCCTGAAAGCAGTGGTAGCAAATATGTGTGCACATTGACTCTCAGCACAAACAACTGATCTCCCTGGGGTGAAACTGAAAAATAAAATGAGTGGATGATGGGGGAAAATGAGTGGAGAGGGATTCCAGATGGCCCTTGGATTGAATTAATTCTTGTCCTTCACTTCTGAATAGTAGAAAAATGGTTCTACTCCTTGGATTTTCCATTTTTCTTGTGTCCTGTCTTTCTGCCTTTTAAGCAACTGCTATGATTGGAATGCGTTTTTCTAACATTCCTAAGTTGAAACTTAATAACCAGGGCGATAGCATTAAGAGGTGGGGCCTTTAGGAGGCGATTAAGTCATGAGGGTAAAGCCATCATGAGTGGGTTAGCACCCATGTAAAAGAGCTGTTTGCCCCTTCTGCCACATAAGGGTGCAGTTAGTGGCATGCCATCCTGGAAGCGGAGTCCAGTTCTTACCAGACACTTAATCGGCTGGCACCTTGGTCTTGGTCCTGAACATTCTCGCCCATAGAACTGTGGGAAAATACATTTTTGTCCTTTATAAATGACCTAGTTTCAGGGATTTTGTTATAACAGAAGAAACGGGGTAAGACAGCAACACACTGTTAGGAAAATTTTAGTCCTGACTGTCTATATGTCAGGCACTGTGTCAGTCATTGCAAATACAGAAATAGATGTCCCAGGCTTCAGAGTATCTGTAGGCTAGCAGGAGACATATAACCATAAATCAAAGTGGCAAATCCACTTTTGTCTCACCGAGAAGACTGCTGTTATACATTTCGTCTCTCAGATAGAATTTCTGTTTTTAAGAGACCAGTGGACGGGAACGTTCTTTCTGATTTCCTGGGTATAATTGTATTTCTCATATAAATGAATACATTGACATGTTGATTTCTAAGTCAGTTTTTTCAGACTTTGGCAGGTTGTTTTTCAAGGTTCAGTTGCCACAGGGTGAAATAACAAAACCAGTGTGTTGACTCTGCTTTGCTGAGAAACTGCTGGCAACACTCAGAGGTTTCAACAAGATTTGGACACCCACATGAGAGTTAGCCCGAGGTGTCCACCTCTAATAACATATCCTAAAAAGAGGGAGCAGAGATGTGCTGAGTCCCAACTGCATTGTATTAAGTGCTTGGCTTGGAGTGGCTGTAACTTGTCCCAAATCACACATTTGGTAAGCAGTGGGTCTGAAATTTGAATCTAGACACATATTCTGGTTTCAAGATAATATATCAAGAACCGTAAAATAGTGTGTGCTTTTTAGTTAGCATTTTCTCATCTAAATTTCCTAAGAAATGATAAAAGGTGCACACAAAGGATATCTGGAATGTTCGTTGGTGTGTTATTTATGCTAAGAAAAAACATAAAACAACCCAGAAAAGAAGCAAGGGAAATATGGACAAATGAATTATAATGCAGTTGCATTAAGGAACATTGTACGCAAATTTAAAGTAACAGTTGATGACAAGACATATTTCATTATGTGATGCTAAGTATCAAAAGCAGAATGCAAAACTGTAAATTATATGTTTTCACTGTTATTTTGAAATGTGCAGAAAAATTCTAGAGGAAAATATAAGCTCATCTTTGGATGATGAGCATATAAGTTAATTTATTTTTACTTTTTAAATTTTCTATTACTAAACAAGTATTTTATTATGATAAAAACTTTAAAGAATTGTATTAATTGAGGCTTTCATATAGTGATGTCAAGTTTTTAGAAGGCTTTTATATATATTACCTTCATGTCATAGTCTAGGGAGCTATTGTTATTCATCTTTACAGATAAGGAAACAGAGGCTCCAAGAAATTAAAAAACAATTTGGCTGAGCTCACATAATGAGATCTGAGGCATGAACTCTGGTCTTTCAAGTTCCTTCTTGAGCTTTCACCATCTCTCTTTCATTATCCTGTATGATTAGGTGATTAATTCAGACTATCCTGTAATCTTTCCTATAGGGCCTCTCCTCTGCTTGTTCTTTCACCTTTTCTGTTACTAAAGAAATTTTCAAAGAATCAAGAGAAGTGTCTCCCCAGGCTTACATGCACTCATTTGTTTTCTCTACTGAAGTATCACTTTCCAACATGTAGCCCCATTTATGGACAAACAGTACACAGCATTCTCAGGTTTTGGTCACCGAAACTTGATCTGCTCATGAGTTTCAGACATAAGTCTCTGAGACTTGAAAGTAAGATCTTTACAGTGGAAGATTCATACACATAGATTGCAGCTTTTTCTAATCTGAAAAGTCCAGACAACCCGATTGATAGCTTGGGTTTCCTTCTCTTACTTTATTATCAAGTTAATCTATTTTTTAAAAAGTATTTAATATGATCTAAGAACCAGTCCTTATTGTCTCTAGATGTCTTTCAACAAAGTAGTTGACTGTCTAGTCGCTGTTCAATTTTTTAAGAGATCTAAGTGATTAGTGCCTGCTTGGAGACTAGTAATTACTGGGACTTACAGTCACTCCTTTTCTAACCTGGAGATAAAGAAAGACTGCCTCAGACTTCTCTTAAGTGATGGGAGATTAAGCTAATGTACCTGATTAATGTCAGTGCTAGTCAAAATTCAAGCTTTTATCATAGCATAGTATCTAAGTTGGCGTCAAAATGATTAATTAAGCAGTTATATTTTTTTCTGACTCCAAAGTCTGCATCAAAAGTAAAAAGAAAAACCCAACAAAGGGATGAGTTTTGGGAAAAATAGTTTACAATATCTTTAATTATTTTCCTCTCAATTTCCTCTGGAGATTAAAATTCACGTGATGAAATGGATGATTGCAATTGGAATCAGTTTGCTCAGACGTGTTGCTTTTTGTACGAAGCATGGTAAAATGTGAAATATGAACTAGTCAGTGTGTAACTAATAACATGTCCCTGCAGGTGAAAAAAATCTGAATTTTGAAAATGACTCGTGTCTTAATCAGCTCAGGATGTTATAACAAAATATCACAGACTGGGTAACTTGAACACAAAAATGTATTGCACACTGTGCTGGGGGCTGAGAAGTTCAAGATCAAAGTTCTGCAAAGGCTTGATTCCTGGTGAGGGCTCTCTTGCTAGCTTGCAGGTGGCTGCCTTCTCATTGTATTCTCATACAACCTTTCTCTGTGCGTGCACACGGAGAGAGCAAATTCTCACTCTCTCTCTTCCTCTCCTTCCAAGACCACTAATCTCATCATGAGGGACCAGCTACCCTTAGGACCTCAGCTAATCCTAATTAATTCCTAAATGCCTCATCTCCAAATGCCATCACATTGGGGGTTAGGGCTCCAACATGTGAATTCTGGGGAGACACAAACATTCCGTTCGCAGCAACTTGCATAGATTTTGAAGAGCTAACCAGATTTCCAGGAGGAATGTTTCTTTTGCTTGAGTGGCGCAGAGGGCAGCATCTGCTCCTGCTCTCCTGCTGGCTGGAAGAAAATAGATTGTGCTCATTCTGCAAAGAAAGAGTTATGCTCGTTGCACCTCGGCTTTCCGGCTCAGAGATTTGCTTCCTGGAGCCAGCTGAGCTCCATGGCCTTTAGCACCTGTCAAAAGACGGTACCTAGATCCTGACAGAGGGGTAGCCAAGTGAGGGGGAGAGGACACCACAAAGTGAATTGTCTAGAATAAATTAAGATCGGCTGTCAGTCCTCACACTAATTCCTAGACCTCCTCTATCCTGGAGTGAATCATAAAGGATATTCATTTGTATTCTATGTAGCATCAGTTATAGTTCCACAGTCATAGGAGTCTGGAACAACTCTCTAATGCTTATTGTTTTAGCTTTTTCAAGATTTTAATTTTTTGCCTGAAAGCAACTTAACAACATTGTAGTGAGTTAAAAGTTTGTACATTTTCCTCCATGAAAGAAACAAACAATAGCAAAAGAAATTTCAGCTTTTTAAAAAGTATATCTTATTTATGAAGAAATGCATTGAGTATTATCTCTAGTTAGATGACTCATGCTTTGATCATGCTAGGTCTATTCAAGGCTATTATACCTCCTGGCAAATGAATCTGACTGGCTCTATTTTGCTCTAAAGAAGCTGAGAATTTAAGTATGCTTTCCTCGGGTTTTCAATACTAATTAGAAGGAAAGGCTGGAAAATAAGTAACGACAAGTTAAAGTCATAATTTATTTCAAAGTTACAGAGTATGAGGATATTGAATATTTGCAGCATAAAAACACTCAGCAGTGTTGGAAATCAGATAAGATGGCATAGCACAAGCAAAACACCTTAAGAGAGAAGAAGGAGGTGGAAGGTGGATAAGAATATCATTATTAACCATGAAAACGCCTCCTGAATCAGAAGCTTTCAGTTTTGGCTACATGTTAGAATTATCTGCGAAAAATCTAAATGCATGCCCATGTAGGGAACCCCTCCAATTAAATCTGAATATCTGAGGTGGGACCCGAATATTTGAGGAGCTGAATGTCAATGTGCACACAAAGCTACGAGCCACAGTACAAGAGTGACTCACTTGAAGTTGCTTTTGCACCAATCCATCTTGTTGGCATTTCTATAAATACAAACAGTGGTGAATCACAGATGTTGAAACTAAAACATTCCTTTGGCAAGTTTTCCTCCCCTAAGCTTAACTTTTTGACACAAAAGGTGGAAAATGCTTCAGCGATCATCAAGGTGAAGTCCAACCAAATCCTGGGATGAAGCAACTACTTATTTTAGGCATGAATATTCATTTCTAATAATCTGCCTGAGGTTAGAGGAGCAAAAAATAAATGCAGAATTTTAATTTCTATTCTATAACATAGCCATCAAATTTTCTATAGGTGCAATATGGCTGTTGCATTGACATTTCTGAAAATTATTTGAAATAGCACATTTTTTCAGAGAGTTATTATAGGATTCATTTATTCAACAGATATTTCATTGAGTTGCTATTAAATGCCAGCTCTTGTTCTAGGCCCTGGATATGTCATACCGAATAAGACCAAGTCATTAAATATGTGGAGATGATATTCAGGCTGGGAGAGATGGCAAATTATTATCATCCCTGGGCTGCTGCCTGGGATCTTACTCAGACTCTTGTATAATGATTCTCAAAGTTTACTGTGCATAAGGTCACCTGGGGTCTTCATTAAAATGTGGTTCACTAGGCTCTTCACCCAGGGATTCAGGATCAGAATGTCTGGGGGTAGGGTGGGCATTCTAATAAGGACCTTAGTAATTCTGAGGTGGGTGGTCCATTTATCACTTCAAGGAATACCACTCTAGCACACTTGACTGTTCCATTGACTTATGAGGAACTCTTTGGAATGTCAGGAGGATTATTCAGGGCTTATCTAATAGTATACTCAAGTAGAAAGATGTAATCTTTAAGGGATAATGCCTGCCCATTAGAGGTGAATGACAGTTGTCAGGAATTACTTCTTTGCTTTTAGAACAAAAAATGTGGCGTCTATAAGTAAGCAATCTTAGGAGAAAGTTTGACCTGCTACAGATTTGCTTATGTTTATCTTAAGAGAGTTATTTCATTGTCCAGGTCACCTCAAAATGCGTCTCGTTTAAGTGCAAAAGGGTGTCCAACAAAATAGAAATTTTGGCATGAAGTTTGGATCTTTGTTGAGGGTGTGTGGTAGTAGTCTGGGCCTGGGAGATACTACCTAGGGTTATGCTTGCGACCCTCTTACAATTTTAATAAGATTTTGGTGTGCTCACTTCATCTTGCTAGATTGCACTTAAAGTTTGATCAGATGATTTCTTAGGTTCTAAATAACTAAGAATGCTTTGTGAAGGGCCAACTCAAATTTGAAGATAATGTCTAGCTAGCAATAAAAACAATATAAATGTTTTTGCTCAGTAAAAGGGCTCACTAAATATCAAAGTTATAATAAATGCTTGCATGTTTGTCCCGCACCCTCATGCATGGCAACAGAGGGAAGAGAAGAGTGATGGCGGACAATACTGAAACACTTAAGTCAAGGGTTAGTAGAACTTGTAAAACTGGTCAGTCAGTTGACAAACTCCTTCACTATCAGGGTGACCAACTATCCTGGTTTGTCTGAAACTTAGAGATTTCCTGGAATGTCAAACTTCCAGTGCTAAAACCAGGAAGATCTGCTCACTCTACTCATTATCTACCAGCTGTTTAAGAGGGAGCTACTCTTTGAGTCTGTAACCTAGTTCAGGCAATAAAAATAGCACACATTCACAAATAATTGAAAAAGAATTCTGTACTAAATTGGGCAATGCTGTCTTTAAGTACAATAGGATTTCCAAGAAAGAAGAAGGTCAATATGGGCAGTGGTTGCTGCAGTTTTATAAATTAGGTCGAACTAGATCCAGATTTCGTGACTTTCAATCCTGCTTCCTTTTTTACAAGAAATGTTGTCATGCTTTCTGTGTTCATGAAACGTGAACATGACCTAGAATATACAATTTAAACTTGTCAAGAGCGGGCAAAAAAAATGTTGACTTTAAAACTAAGCTGATTTTAAAACTTTCATTTGTCTTTTATTCAACTAACATTTTTTATTTGTGCAGTAATAAATACTAAGGATACAAAAAGAATAAAATACATTTTCTGCCTTTGATGTGTTTCCTGTCTAATAAAATGTATAAGTATTAATAAGTAAAAAGTTCGGCTCTATGTGAGGAGACCTGTGAGAAATATGTGGAGAGTTATAGGCACTCCAAAGAGAGAAATATGTGAGAGAAGAAAGTGGGGTTCAGTAAATAACCTAATCTTTTCTGTATTTAACATCAATGTCTATTCTTGGACATCCATAGTTTTAGGACAAATGAAAGAGCTTGTTAATAGATACTTTGTAGTAAAAACAGTCATTTAACGTTTCAGTAAAAATAGTCATTTAACATGAAAATGAAGAAACAACATTGTTTATTTTCAAGTTATAGTCATTTGAGCTTTAGTTTATCAGATAGTTATAGCCATTTGAGCTTCAGTTTATCGGATGTGCCCAATATGCTTACCTTGAGACACACTTTAATAAAGCCAGACAAACTTATTAAAACAATGCAGTAAGTGTGTGAGCAAAGCACAGGGTGTACGTCTGGCAAAACCCAGGATCCTGAGTTTTCAATTTCCTGATTTTGTGAGGCTTGAGGTATATAGGTGGAAGTTGTATAGGTAGTGAGCTGACTTTTATCATTTATTAGTAGTTTAAAACACAGAAAAAACACTCTTTTAAACATTTTTTTAATCTCACATCTTTCTTCCTTTCTTTTTTTCGAGTTGGAGTCTCACTCTGTTGCTCAGGCTGGAGTACAGTGGCACGCTCATGGCCACTGCAGCCTCTACCTGCTGGGCTCATGTGATCCTTCTACCTCAGCCTTCCAAGTAGCTGGAACCAGCTGCTTATTTTTTCATATACTGTAGAGAGAGGTCTCACCAAGTTGCCCAGGCTGGTCTCAAACCCCTGAGCTCAGACGATCTCCTTGCCTTGGCCTCCCAAAGTGCTGAGATTACGGGCTTGAACACTGCAGCTGGCCACATCTTTATTCTTTACCTTTCCATTGTAGGGAAGGTAAAATAAAAAGTAAATTGCAGGATACAGTAACAAATAAAGTCTTAAATTTTACACAATTTTCTTCTACCCAATATGGCATGGATATCTATGAGTTCATGCTGTCCATTTCCAGAAGAAATTCATTTTTCTGATGTCTATTGACAGATGTATTAGGGGACCAAAGGGTATTGAAACGTATTGACTTTTCTCATCGATTCCCCTTCAGGTTGATATGAAATGTAATTGGTCTGGAAGATGCTTCTCCTTCTTTCCTTCATTTTCTCTCTTGTCTTCTTCACAGGACCTTGGTGTCCATACTACGTGACTTTTTCTGGTCAAAGCTAGGCGAATTCCTGTTGCTAAGGCTGGGTCCACTCATTGGTGTCATTATTCTAGAAAGGTGATTTTCCTGATTACTAGAGAGAATGACCACCTTTCCAAATGTTTGCAGAGAAAAAACACTCTTAAAAAGAAGAGTGCCAGTTTTTCATGAATTATTGTTGCAGTTGCTAACAACTGGAGAGAGAGGCATCATTATGTATACAGTATGGGTGTTAGGTGCTAGACCCTTATTATAGACTAATAAGATATAAAATCTGGTTGGGTTCAACAAAGGAATTAACAGCCCAATGTGAATGCCAGATATGCAAATTAAACACTGTATCATTGAGAATATAGGGAAATGAGAAAAAGGAAGAAAAAGGATTAAATTGTCATTAAGAATGGAATCAGCTAGCCTCATAATTCAAAATATAGAATGGACAATTGAATTTGGGAACCAGCGAGCACAATGGATAAGAAAATCATGAAAATAAAATCAAATCTCATCGGCATAGACAATTTGTGTGACAATAGTTGTCACAGTGACATTATTTAATAGATATAAAAAACAAAACAAAACAAAAACACCAAACAAACAAACAAACAAACAGAAAGGCAACCCAGCTCATGGAATACGGACATATACCAGGAATAGCCAATAGGCAATACAAGGCTGCTTACTGGGAAGGATGACAAGAGTTCAGTCTCACATCTTAGAGTAAGGTTTATTTCCCGAAGGTGTCCAGTAGATCCAAGATGGTGGCGATTCTGTCTCCAATGTAGACTGCCCATTGGACATCCAGGCATTTGTCTTCCTGCCTGTGAGGGGCCTGGACTGTTTACATTGTGGCCAAAGAGCAAGGAGAGAAGGGAGCAGGAATAACCTTCTCCAGTTGCTCCCAAAGGCTATGCAACAAGAATCCACCCACCTATTTTCAAGGCAATTTGAGGAGACATGTCCGCCTTATGCGAGCTGTGAGCTCTCTATCCAAAGGCCAACGAACTGGTTTTTGTGTACTCATTCAGATGCTTAAGACTTATAAGTGCACATCGTCTCCTAAGTGTGGGCTGAAAACCACAAAGCAGGACGTGGTACATTAACAGGTTGCTCGTGTGGTTTTCAACTTTGCATTGATCTTCTATGGAAAATTGCATCACTTTTAAAAAACATGATTGATTTTGTTTTCAGTTTGTGTATTCAGTAACCAACTCTGAAAATCACCATGTTTAAAGGTAAGATGTTATTGTATCGAGCATTGAAGTTACTTCTTGGAAACTGACTTTGGGGATCTGTCTCTGGGTTTCTGTATTGTACACATCTTGTTTGCAGCATGAGTCAACCGGATCTCTAGAGGTTCTTTCTTTTCCTTCTGCCTGGATGTGCGTATCTGGGGTGGTAGGCTTTGCATTGCACTTGGAAGGTTCTGGCAGCACAGGGTCAAATCCTGCCTGTTGCCACTTACCAGCTCTGTCACTCTGGACAATTTATTTAACCTTTCTAACTGTGTCTTCTCTTGGGGATGTTAACAAGAATACACATCACAGAGGACTGAAGTAAGGTTTGAAGAAGATTATGTATGCAAGGCACTTAGCAGTGTCTGACCCATAGGTAGTTTTCAGTAGATGCTATTTTTGCATGCCCCTGGCACAGGCAGCCCTGACTTATAAGTATCTGATTTACTGTGCCCCAAACATGAGCAGAGGATGAAGCCATTATGAAGGCACTCCCAGAGCCTGCAGCCATGACCAGAAATCCCACTGTTCTAACTAAACCTTTGACGAATTCTAAACCAATTACTCAGCAGATGTGCAATTCACAGTTACAGAATCGACATGCAGTTCACCAGTCCTTTGTCTGCCTGCCTCAGTTTCATACAATTATAGAACCAGAAGATTCTAGATTAGTGCTTCTGGGATCTGGTTTTTGGCAATCTGCCTTCGAATGAGGGTCCTGGTGTCTGTAGGGCCCAGGAGCCAAATAAGCAAATTAGGAAGGGTGATCATAGGCCAGCTTGTGGTGCAACAGGGCAGAGTTAACTAACTTGTGGTCCCAGCCTATTATGAGGAAAAATCCAATTAAGTTCCCCATAAGTGTTTTCCAGATCCAAAGGGCACTCAGTATACTAAGCAAAGTGCATTGCCTTTAAATTTGAAGGTAAGCTACCAAATTTGAATTTTCCTCTTTTATATTTACACTTCCTCTTTTATATTTATTTGGGGGTGAAAAAATTCCAAACAGTGAAATTTCTTTATTGATTTGTTCCCCTAACTTCCTGCATTTGCATAAACATGCCAATCAGTTGATGCCTTTTATTTGGTCAGAAAGATAAAAGATACAAAGAAAGTCTCCCTACTTCTCCTCCCAACTAGCTCTCTGAGTTCCAAGCCACAGTACCTGACAATGGGGAATCTTATCTGTTCCTAGCCATTTGATCTTTGTGGGTTTAAAATAGTTGAAGATATAACAGCATTCCCTAGGCCTTCAGCACAAATAATTTGCAACCAAACCCACAGACACCGCAGTGCGTGTCATAAAAACTTCAGTTCCGCAAGAGGCACTCAATTTAATTCCAGCCCTTCAGGAGTTGAAAGCCATCACTCAGTCCTTTGTGGAGACCAATTTAATTAAGATGTTATATGTCTACTTTTACACTTTTAAAGATAGGAATTTAAACATCTATAATATTAAACAGTTCTGTCTTTAGAAGCATGTTTTTCTCAAAAAACAGACTGGCAGGTTTTCATTTACGCAAGACACTCCAAGAGCCATCTCCTCAGCTGCCCGGCTTTACTTTGTCTCAGTAAATTAGCAGAATGTAAATGAGACAAGGTCCATGAAAAATCTCCTCGTTGATTGCATCTCCTGGTTTTGTCTCAAACCGTTCAGGGCTCAGATATTTGACACTATGATTTTGACTTATGCATTATTTGCATGAAAATGACAGAGGTTTTTTTTTTTTTTCTTTTCTTTTTTTTTTTTTTTAAAGTAGGGTGCCTAGAAATGCTCACAGTATGTTTTAACAAGTCTTAGGCCAGTCTTTTTTTCAGTGACATTTGCCTTGGAATGGTGAAAAGTAATTAGACAGGAACCTGCTATCTTAGGTGAGGGTTCCCAGCAGAACAGTCATCCTTGGTGCATCGAGAAGCTGGAAGTGTGACCAAGAAATATAAGTGGACTCATCCTGCCCTAGCTGACCAGATCCCACCCTGCTAAAACCAAGTTTCTGTGCTACGATTCCAAAAGACAGAGTTGAAGTGGGGAAGGAGGACAGGATCTCATTTGTCTAGGGAATTAGGACCTCGTTCTTATCCTGGTCTGACCCTGTGTGACCTTGGACAAGTCACCATTCCTAACAACAGCTTCCCCTGGGCTGTGGCACAGAGAGATTTCGTGTTGGAGTCATGCCCAGCATCCACCTGCTGTAGTACTATGCGTTATACTTCTCCTAAAGAAACGCAAAAATATATAGTAACGCAAGGAAGAGCTTCGTTCTTATAAAGACAGCTTGAAACCCACAGAAATGTACGTTTACAAAGCTAATTACTGGCAAATTTTGGCACTTCATTATTAGCATCTAATTACTTGCGACATCCCTGGAACCCCGTGGCGGACAGCCACTGGAGGTTGGGCCTCCCTGAGGTGGGCTTCCCTCCTTTGTGCTGGCTGCCTTCCTCGGGGGGGGGAGAATTTCCTGAGAGTTACTCTGATGGAGAAGTTTGATTTAAAAAGTAAAAGTCAAACTCTCTCATCTGTAAAGGGAGATCAATAATAATGACTACTCCATCCTCTAGGGTTTGTTGCAAGAAGCAATAAATACTACTGAACATAATGTGCTTTGTGTAAGCCAAAAGGATGTATCCAAATAGAGAGGAATCTGCTCTCATATGGATGACGAGATTGCTCCCTGCAGGGCTGGACCCCACAGAGCACAGAAAGGTATGTGGATCAACATCACCAGGTAGGATGGGTGAGATTCTTGTGTAGAGACCCAGGGCCACAGTTTTTGGCTGAGCCCCTCAGAAGAGAGCTTGGCATGCAGCAAGAAATCCATAAGTTCTCACTGAATGAATGAATAAGTGAATGAATGGTGGAACAAAACTGCATGGTAGGATTCGAATTATGAGATCCAAAACAGTGGGTTGCATTGAAACACCTACTCCAGTCTGGAGCTCTGGTGCATGTTCTAGGCATGAGAGGGGCCGTTCCAGTGACTGAGATGCTGACGGCCACTCTCAGTAACAGGAAGCAGAGTGTAGAGATTGGGGCGGGGCCTCTTACCTCTGATTTCCTGGGTCCAAATCCCAGAACTGCCATGAGCTGTTTGTCAATATCTCTAATATTTCCATGTGTGTTTCCTCATCTGTAATATGAGGAAGAGTATGGTCATGAAGATGGTGATGTGGTGGCGATGCCTTCACAACATTTGCTAAAGATTAAATGAGTCAGCACACACAAAGCACTTAGACAATGCATGGATCATAGTAAGTTCTTAATAAATATTAGTTTTTACATTTGGACAATGAAGGAGCTTTGGGTCCTACTTGTTTACACTGTACTTACACATTTACAGATATACTATTTCTAAATAGTGTCCCTAGAACTTGAGTGGGAGTTCAAGTTCCCAGAAGTAAAAATGTTTAGTATTTGAAGTCATAGAAACAAGGCCTGAAAACTCGCTTTGCTTCTTACTGAGGAAACTTAGTCAACCATTTTTCCTTTTTGAGGCCCAATTTCAAATATGTAAAATGAGAAAAATAACAATGACACCTCACAGGGCTATCATAAGGATTCCATTAAGCAATATATGTGAAATATATTTGTACATTGTAAAGACCTCCCAACAGTTACTGTAGTTTTTTCCCTAAATTTGCCTTACATTAATATAATGTTGAAAAATTTTAAAGGGTTTGCACATGCATTAATCTAGATACATAACCTATGCTACTGTAGTATTGTCCTGGTTGCATATTATATAACACAAAGTAATAAATTATCCTAACACTTTTTTATTCTGTAAGTGGACAGGCTCAGCCAGATGGTTCTTGAAGTCTCTCGAGTGGGTGCAGGTAGAACCTGGCTGTGGCATGAGACATCCGAATTCCACTGAGCAAGATTACAAAAATGCCTTCTGAATCACACATCCGACATCTAGGCTAGAATGAGTGGAGGAGCTGGGGGCTGGCCAAGCCTCCTTCTCTCTGCTGCCTCTGCACATAGCCAGCTTGGGCTTCATCTCTGCCACACAGTTGCTAAACTTCTTGCATGAACGCTGGCTTTCCACAGAAAGAGTGTTCCAAGAAACCAAGGCAGAAACTGAAAGACTTCTTTTGACCTAGCTTCAATATCACTCTTCCTGAATTCTATTGGTTATAAATGAGTTGTGACCTAGATTCAGAGAAAGGGGACCCGTGAAATCATGAACACCAGGAAGCGTTGGTTCATGAAAGAGTCATTTGTTAGGCAAATAACAGTCAGTTGGCGTCTGACTCCCAAATCCAGGAGCTCATTCTATACAAGGAACACTCTTTTTAAATTTTAATTTGTTGATAAGACTGGAGAGCCAGATCCTATTTAGAAAGTTTCAAAAAATTATAGAAATGCTAAAAATCTCTATAAGTTATTTTTCCCCACTTTAAGAGATGTGTTGCTTCATAAGTGGGAATACTTACTGAGTACAAAAAATAATACACAAGAGAAACAACTCAATCAAACTTAATTTCTTCTTACGGAAGAGAAACTCAGATAAGCATGAGATGATATGTTCCTGGTGCCCTCTGATAGCATCCATCAATGTCCCAGGCCCTGGAAGGAATTGCCCTTCCTTGGATCCATCATATGCTGTGATGCTTTGGGATGGAGCAGTGCTCAAGGAAGTTAATCATACATAATTCTACCTGGATAAACCATTGTAGTGATTGCCACTAAATTCCCCTATGAACATCATGCATTCCTTCCTTTTCAAAAAATAAATTATTTTAAAACAATTTATTATTATTATTATTATTATTATTATTATTATTTTTGAGTCAGAGCCTCACTCTGTCACCCAGGCTTGAGTGCAGTGGCTCACTCATGGCCACCCCAGCATCAACCTGCTGGGCTTAGGCGATCTTTCTGCCTCAGCCTTCTAAGTAACCACGCACTACCATGCCCAGTTAATTTTTTTTTTTTGATATCTTGTAGAGACGAGGTCTCACCAAGTTGCCCAGGCTGGTCTCGAGCCCCTGGGCTCAGGCAATCCTCTTGTCTTGGCCTCCCAATGTGCTGGGATTACAGGCATGACAATTTTATTTTTAATTGGCAAATAATGATTGTATATATTTAAGAAGTAAAATGTGATGCTATGATATATTTATACAGTGTGGAATGATTAAATCAGGCTAATTAACATATCCATCACCACATCTACTTATTTCTTTGTGGTGAGAACACTTAAAATTTCCTCTGTTAGCAATTTTGGAATACTGTACAATGTTTCTGTTAGATAGGAGGAATAAGATCTAGTGATCCATTCATTTCTTCTTTTATTCAGATCAATATCTTTCATATCTTAGCCATTGGTTTGGCATCATGTAGCATTAGCCTGTGTGTGTGCGCGCATGTGTGATGGACAGCAGGTAGATGGGCGGGCTAGTCACATGATTGCTGCCATGGTGGTGGGGTCTGTCTGTCACGTAGATCACAAAGGGCTGATAGGTTAATTGGGCCTTATGGGAGAAGGTAAATAATTGGTATAGAAGAGCTATTAGTAACAAGCTAGGGAGGGGCTTGTAAAGCAACTATCAATAACTACCTCTGAGAAACCGGTTCTGTCCTTGGCTAGCGATTAGAAAGTAAGTTAAGCAAACTGCTAGAAAAGCATGAGATTTGGGCAATGCTAAAATGGCTGCTCATTGGGTATATTAAATCCATGTTATGTCCTTTCAATAATGATTAATATTTTTAATCCTCCTGGTATTTGTGCTATGAAAATTTTTCTACTTCCTGTTCATATAACACTTTCTGCTCTCTAGCCTCTAAGTCATTGCACATGCCTACTTCAAAGTCTAGTTCGCTTCTCTGGTGAGTCTTCCCTTGAGTGCTGCAACATGCAGTGATTTCACCTTCTTCTTATCTTCTCAGTGCTCTCTGTTCTTCTCCATGATACTTCATGTCATACCTTGAGTTTCCACATTTACTGAAATTGAACTATCTATGAAAACCTTAAAAAGTCCTCCATTACTCTTTAATCCTTTGTCATACTTTATTTTTGTTTACCAGATTTCTTGCTACCCAACAGTCATTGCGTAATTATTTGCTTACTTGGGTGTAATATGTTTTGCCCAATGGTATGTAAGTATTATAAAGGGGGGGATAATGCCTGTTTGATTCATTGCTGTATCTTTAGCACCAACAAAAGGGAAAAATGTAGGCAATAAGTCTCTTTTGAATGAACGAGTGTGTGGTGACTGAGTCTTCTAGGCCTGACCACGCCCTTGGCACTCATATCCGGGAGTTTGTTTGTAGATAAATAGGCACATTTCTCATACTCCAACTTTTCTGTGTGCCAAATGGACAGTCTGTTGTTCTATCATATCTCACAGAGATGTTGTGAGGACGACTGAGTGGTGGCCTAATTCACGAGTTCAAGTGTTCCCAGAGTGCAGTCACAGTTTGTTTGTAAATTGTTCTGTGGTTGCATAAAAGAAAAGCATATAATCAGAAACTGTTCATTTGGATATAACACCGTGAACTATGTCAGCTTAATTATCCCCTGTAACAGATAGAACAAATTACCCTTCTCACTATCATTATCCCTCAGTTGTCCCATTCTTTCCTGCTGTATATTTTCTCCCTCTAATCTTTGAAAACAACCTGTGACCCCGGACAACATGGGATGCCCCAAATTCAACTAGAACCACAGTGTTGATTTTCTTATCCCTCTGTCCCTGCTGTATGGCATTGTCCCTCCTCAGTTCAACACTCAAGCAGGCAAGAGTGGTATGACACTGAGCAGGGTCTACACCGTGGGCCCCTTGCACCACTTGCAGCATCAGTGGGATCCTGGACCCTCTATGCCGTGGAGTTTTACAGGCACTGTGGGCCGTCTGCATTGAGATAATTCCACTCAGCTATTATATGTAAACTCCAACCAGCAAGGCTCTTTTCTGAGATGGAACACTAGACTTTTCCCATCAGCTATAAAAACAAACAGCCCTAACTGGGCTTGGTGGCTCAGCCTGTAATCCTGCACCTTGGGAGGCTGAGGTGAGTGAATTGCCTGAGCCTGCGGGTTCGAGACCCGCTTGGGCAACTTGGCGAGACCTCATCTCTACAATAACTCAAAAAAAAGAAACACTAGCCGGACGTGGTAGTGCATGCCTGTAGTTCCAGCTACTTGGAAGGTTGAGGCGGAAGGATCGCCGGAGCCCAGCAGGTCGAGGCTACGGTGGCCGGGAGTGGCCACTGCATTCCAGTCTGGGCGACAGAGTGAGACTCCAACTCAAAAAAACCCCAAAAAACAAAAACCAAAATACAAAAAAAAACAGTCCCATTACAAAATGGGCAAAAGATATGAATAGGCAGTTCTCAAAGGAAGACATACGAGCAGCCAATGGATACATGAAAAAATGTTCAACCTCACTAATCATCAAAGAAATACAAATTAAAACTACACTGAGCTACCACCTAACTCCAGTCAGGAAGACCATCATCAATAGCTCAAAAAATAACAGATACTGGAGAGGACGTGGCGAAAAGGGAACACTTCTACACTGTTGGTGGGAGTGTAAGCTAGTACAGCCTCTGTGGAAAACAGTGTGGTGATTCCTAAAAGTTCTAAAAATCGACTTTCCATAGGACCCTGCAATCCCTTTACTGGGAATATACCTAGAAGAACTCAAATCATTCTATAAAAAAGATACCTGCACACATATGTTTATCGCAGCATTATTCACAATAGCAAGAACATGGAATCAACCATGCTGCCCAACAAAAGAGGACTGGATAAAAAAAATTGTGGTACATATACATGATGGAATGTTATCCAGCCATAAAGAAGAACAAAATTATGAACTTCGGAGTAACCTGGATGGACTTAGAATCTATAATACTGAGTAATCTTTCATAGAACCAAAGAACTGAGTATCACATGTTCTCACTCATACGTGGAACTTGAACAACTACCATAATACTATAAGAAAAGGATTAGCCGGGCTCGGTGGCTCAGCCTGTAATCCCACGCCTTTGGGAGGCTGAGGTGAGTGAATTGCCGGAGCCCGCGGGTTCGAGACCCTCCTGGGCAGCGAGACCTCATCTCTACAATAAATAAAAAAATCAGCCGGGCGTGGTGGCGCATGCCTGTAATTCTGGCTACTCGGAAGGCTGAGACGGAAGGATCACCGGAGCCCAGTAGGTCGAGGCTGCGGTGGCCGGGAGCGGCCACTGCACTCCAGTCTGGGCGACAGAGTGAGACTCCAACTCAAAAAAAAAAAAAAAAAAAAAAAAGGATTGACAGTAGTGGGAAACTGCTGGGGCATGGGGTGGTAGGGAGGTGGGATTGACAGTAGTGGGAAACTGCCTGGGGAAGAGGGTCACACTTCATCAACTAGGGTACCTGCATGATGAATATTTGTATACCTAACCCTGAATTGTACCCCGCAATTTTGAAATAAAAATTTTAAGGTGGAAAAAAAAGAAAAAACAAATATATATATCTATATATATATATAAAAGAAAATTGGGAGGCAGAGGAAATTAATTCTGGGGGTACTTTCCCTTCTTTTATAGCTTCAAGCCCCCTTTGTCTCTTGGGGTCCTCTTCTGGTACCTCTCCACCTCCATTTTCCATATACACCTATTCATCTTTTATTCATATATTCCTTCAGTCAGCATGCATCGACCAGATGCCTACCATGTGTAATGAAACTGGATAAGGGTCAATAAGTAGGACACAGTGCATGGCCTCAAGAGTTCAAAGTATAAAAAGGAGCAGCTCAGGGAACTTCATTTCCCAAGGGCCTATTTTCAACCACCACCAACACCAAGTCATCCAGCTTGCTTCCCCTGAACACACATGGTCTGACCTGAGCTCTGGGTCTGAGACCAGTGGGACTAAGGTAGTGATATGATAGAAGGGTGAGCAACAGAACCAAAACATGTCCTGTTTCTTTT